>NC_142405.1:15029228-15104228 GCF_059441095.1 Idiotropiscis lumnitzeri
CCATTAAAAGCTTTGTCACCCGTTATGCTCATCAGTCCGTTTATGCACATCGGTATGTCCTATTATACTATGACGTTGCCAGTAATATTAATAATACATGTACGGATCGCCTGTCCTCTTCATGTGGACAAAATATGTCGTGCACATTCGCGGCGCGACACATTTGCACAATTGGTGGACTAGCGTATCGTCACTCTGGGTTGTATGCATTCAAAAATATATTTGGTTCGGTTAGAACTTTGCTAAAACCGCTGTTCCTCATTTTATTTTCTTCAGTAAATTGAAGAGATAAATGTAACCAAGCCGCATGCGTGTATGTATTTGTGTATGTGTGTGCGTGTAGGGGGGGCAGAGAGGAGAGACGGGGGCCGGCGGGGGGTTGAACAGTAAAAGTAAATGTGTGGTAACTGTACATCTTTCTATAAATTACTTATTGTAAATTCAGCAGCCAAAGAGCTACTGACATTGTTGGTGCAAAAAAAGTTGAATAAAAGTATTCATACCGCAGCAATAAAATATCTTATATTTGCAATTGTTTATATTTCTGTAATATACAGGGCGTGCATCTCGAAGTGATGGGGATGCCAGCTAAAAGACATCAATTTCACTGCGAGCACTGGACAACTTAACAGCGGAGTTCCTTCAGCTGTTTATTGAGCTGCTCCAGCACATCACGGGTGGCACAGACCAGTTTGCACACAATTATTTTGAGGCAAAACCCAGCAGTCAGTCTACACACAATAAAGTGTAATTTTGATGGTCAGGCGGGGGTGTACACATACACACACGCACGCACGCGCCAACACACAAACAATGCACACGCACGCACGTTGGTACATACAGTGAAACCCCGCTACTTCGCGGTTCACCTTTCGCGGGTTCAGTGCTTCGTGGGTCTAAAAAATATTAAAAAATTAAAAACTTTTTTGCCCGGGCTCTCCATTCGCTCCGCTCCGCGGGGGCATTGTAGTTTCGCCGAGCGGCACGACGGGGCGCTGGAGCGGTTAGACGGCCGGCGTGCGCCGAAGAAGAGCGTGGGCGAAGAGGAGAGTGGACGAAGAAGAGCACGTTCCCCCGGGCACGATCGGGGGCGACGTTTCGCGCGGTTTGGACCGTACCAGAGCTCCGGCCGGCGTGCGTGGCAGTTAAGTCGAAGAGGAGCACCTTCCGCCCGGGCACGAGCGGGGCGACATTTCGCTCCGTTCGGGACCGTATGAGAGCTCTGGCCGGCGTGCGTGGCAGTTAAGCCGAAGAGGAGCACCTTCCGCCCGGGCACGAGCGGGGCGACATTTCGCTCCGTTCGGGACCGTACGAGAGCTCCGGAGCAGGCCGGCCGGCGTGCGTGGCAATTACGCCGAAGAGGAGCACCTTCCGCCCGGGGCACGAGCGGGGCGAAATGAAACCGAGTTCAACCGAACGGAGACATGCTTCGGGGGAGCAGGTCCGGCATGCGTGACAATTACGCCGAAGAGGAGCATCTCTTCCGCCCGGGCACGAGCGGAGCGCGAGGCTGTCAGTTATGAATGAATAAATAAATAAATGAAGAATGCCACCTTTCATTTCACAGGGCACACCGGACGGCGTACCAGCAGGTAAAAGTCGAAGTAATTAAATAAATACAAAAAGAAGTAATTGAATAAATACAAAAATAATGGCTGGGGAATAAAAAAATAATAAGTTTTAATAATAATTTGTTTTTTTTGTTATAACATGAATTTCACTCTCTCTCTACCCGTATTCTATATGGTGTACTGTACACAGGGGGGTATACTGTATACCTGTTTTTTTAAGCATTTTTGAAGGGGCGCCGCTACTTCGCGGATTTTCAGTTTTCGCGATAACCGGAGTTTCACTGTAGTTCATTTCAGTAGTTCAATATTTTTTTATGTGCTAATAAACCGTTATTTGGTTGTCAAAAACACATTTTGTCATGCGTTTTTTTTATTTTATAGAAGGAAAGCATTATTTAGATCAGGCATCACCAAATGGCGGACTGCGGTCCGGATACGGACCGCACGATGGTTCGGACCGGACCCATGACCGATCTACGATGAATTTTTTTCAGGGCGCATTCGCAAAGGTTGGCGCTGCAATTCTAGTTAATACGGAAAAGGCGTCACTGATTTGAGCCAATCAAATCTTTTGTTTACGATCCACTGCCAATTGCGCAGCAGACCGGAAGAAAGTGCTGCTGACAGTATGCCTTGCTAAAAGGTTAGCAAGGCCGATGTGTGTTGTTTTAAATGAATGGACTGAGAAATTTAGTTTCGTTCTGGCTGCAGCAGATTCCAAACCAGTGTGCATCATATGCTCCGAAACCGTCGTAACATTGCGAAGCGCCACTACGAAACAAAGCACCGCAAAAACATCGAACTTCGAGTGCAGTATAACAGATTTTTACATTTTTGTTTACAGCCCAGCGGCATGCAAACGAATGCTCA
The DNA here is from genome assembly GCF_059441095.1 of Idiotropiscis lumnitzeri. NCBI lineage: Eukaryota > Metazoa > Chordata > Actinopteri > Syngnathiformes > Syngnathidae > Idiotropiscis > Idiotropiscis lumnitzeri. The sequence continues at coordinate 15,031,670 of NC_142405.1, forward strand.
CTAAAAGTATCATGGATTTTGGGGAAACATAAAAAAACATTCAGTGATGGGGAAGTTGTGAAGGAGTGCTTAAATGCGGTTGCACAAACATTTTAAGGAAAACACAAAGCCCATATGTGTGAAATAATCTACCAAATCCCAATGGCTCTGACTCCGTTCCAACCCAGAATTAAGTCACTGGCAGGGCAGTCACAAACTCGTTTTTCTCATTAAGAGAAGTTAAAAAAAATATTCAAAAGAAAAGGTGGTGAATTAGTTTTTCAGGAGGACCGCCATTTTTATTGATTGTGTACTGAACATGTTGACCTGTTTTACTTGGATAATTAGGCTCTCAGTTTTTTTTAGGCTGATAACGCTTTGATTTAATAAAAAAAAAGGTAAAAGATGTTAACTCAATGCTCAGCAGTTGATATATTTCTGCAGGAGATATTTTACTGTTTTTTCTGGAAGTGGCACCCTTAAGTACCTGGAGCCACATTTTCTTGAATGTGAACTAAACGCCTTACATTTGTTTGACTGGCAAAGGTGTTTAATGGGAACATTACTACATATTTAGTATATAAGTGAGCTCTGTTGAAAATGACTAAATATTGAAACTATATAACAATGTGAACATTGGCTAGGCATTAAGGGAAGTTGGACTTTGGTTCGGACCTTTTAATTGGAAGAAATTTTAGTCATGGACCTCTGTGACTTTTAATTGAATACCTCTGTTCTATATCATGTACGTCAAGACTTGGTTGCCACAAAGTGTTCAGACTGAGGCATTACAACTTAATTGAATTCAAGATGGCGGCGCGCAGAGTCGCAGCGGCTCACGGCTCTCTCTCCCAGTGCTCCTTATTGCTTTTTATTTGTGTTTGCTTGGTCTTATTGGCACCAACTGAGGCACAGCATCGATATACCCACCAGGACATTGTGGACATTGGATATCGATGCGAAATAACCTTCACAGGGGAATTTTGCTATGATCGCAAAATTCCTGACGAACTGGCGAGGCCGCCCGGCTCACTGTGGCTTGTCATCGGGACCGGGAGGCGGCGACAGCGAAGCAGAGAGAGGAAGCAGAAGCGGGGCTGCAGGTCCGGTGTCTTGCTACGGCTGCGACGGCAGCCCCACAGGCAACCACTGCCGAGTCTCTACCTCACCAACGCCAGATCCGTGGTCCATAAAATCGACGATCTGGGATTACAAATCCTGGGAAACCGCTATGTGCGAAACAGCAGTGTGATCGTCATCACGGAATCCTGGCTACACGCCAACGTCCCCGACGCTAGCATCTAGCTGGCTGGGACACCGGTAAGAGCAGGGGTGGGGGGCTCTGTGTTTACGTGCATGAGAACTGGTGTGGCGATAGCACGATCGTTGAGAAGCACTCTTCCCCCGACATCGAGTACATGTCCGTTAAATGCCGGCCTTATTTTCTCCCAAGGGAGCTAACGGTAGTGATCGTCACAGCTGGTAACGTCCCTCCAGACGCTAACACTAGCACGGCGCTCTCGCTACTCGCGTGCGTCATCAATAAACATCAGCGGGCCCACCCTGATGGCGTTCACATAGTAGCGGGGGACTTTAATAAGGCCAATTTAAAGACTGTACTCCCAGAGTTCCACCAGCATGTCAAGTGCCCAACGAGGGGAGACAACACTCTCGACCATGTGTACTCGAACATCAAGCACGCATACAGGGCCCTCCCACTCGCCCCCCTCGGCCAGTCAGACCACCTGTCCTTGCAGCTCGCACCTGCGTACACCCCTCTCAGGCGCAGATTCAGGCCCACCACAAAGACTGTGAAAACCTGGCGTGATGACGCCATGAGTGAATTACAGGACTGCTTTCAAGACACCAACTGGAACCTCTTTGATCATCAGGACCTTGATGTTTACACGCATTGTATAATGGACTACATCAAGTTCTGCATGGAAACTGTGTCTCTAAACAGGACCATACGGACCTTCCCAAATGCGAAGCCCTGGATGTCCAGCCAGGTCCGCTCTCTCCTCAAGGCCCGTGACGCTGCCAGGTCAGCACGAGCCACCCTTTGCTGGGCTTTGTCGCCTTACCTGAGCAAAGGCATCAAGCTAGCCAAGGCAAACTACAAGAGGAGGCTGGAGTTCCACCTTGCCAGCAACAGACCACGGGAGGTGTGGCAGGGTCTACGGAGCATCACCAACTTCCGAGGCAGCAGCACGACCTCTGTAGACCCGAGTGCATCGCTGGCAGAGGAGCTTAACTGCTTTTTCGCTCGCTTTGACTCGCCCCAACCGTCACACCCCCGCACTTCATGCCTCAACTCCCCCCCACTCACCGTAGAGGAACACGATGTGAGGCACGCGCTCCTGGCTATTAACCCCAGGAAAGCTACTGGACCCGACGGAATACCAGGCAAGGTCCTCAGAGCATGTGCCCACCAACTGTCACATGTTTTCTGCAGGGTCTTCAAACGCTCCCTGGCTCAAGCAGTCATCCCCTCCTGCTTGAAAACCTCCACCATTACTCCTGTCCCCAAAAAGTCACCCCCAGTCCTCCTGAGTCGCTCTCATGCCAGTCATCATGAAGTGCTTCGAGAGGCTGGTTCTCTAGCACATCAGGGACTGCCTTCCTCCCACTGTGGACCCCTACCAGTTTGCATACCGGGCTAACAGATCCACTGAGGACGCCATCGACACTGCTCTGCATGTTGTGCTGGGCCACCTGGAACAACAGCAGAGCTATGCAAGGATGCTCTTTGTGGACTACAGCTCGGCATTCAACACAATCATCCCGGACATCCTCGTCGCCAAACTGGACATTCTCTGCCTCCCTGCCCTCACACGCATCTGGATGAAGGACTTTCTGACCAACAGACCCCAGACTGTGTTGCTCGGCCCCTACACGTCCTCCACCCGTACGCTGAGGACCAGTTCCCCTCAAGGATGCGTGCTGAGCCCTCTCCTATACGCCCTCTACACAGGGTTCGCGCTTAACCGCTTCCCGATTGCCCGGGGCAAGTGAAATTTGGCCACGGGCAAGGTAAAATTATGGGCAACTTACGCGACCGGGCAAGCATTTTTTTTAAAGCAGCCAAATATCTTTAATTCCGACGAAAACTGTCGTGTGATCTGTTTGTAGTCACTGTATGGTGATGGTTTAACCCAGACACCCCCTTATGTTGTGGTATGGTCCATTGGCCTTATCGGGGGCAATGGGCGGGCGCTACGGGGATCGGTTAGTTCAGTGAATGTCGAGTTAAAGTGAACGTCAATAAATCCCGCAGTATTGGAACTCGCTGTAGTTGCATCCTCATTTGAAGTTTGAAAAACACAACAAAAACATACGATATTTCGGCCGAAAATTGACAGCCGGAAGTTTTCTTACCTTCTGCGCATGTTTACAAGTGGCGACGAGTTCGTTCAAATCCGAACATTTCGGATTCCTCTGACATGACTAAAATAGCTCGAATATTTTTAAGTAGACGATTCAGTTGTGAGTAAGGAAGGGAGTAATATTTGATTATTGGCTGTTAATTCATTAGCTCCATGATGTGACCTGACATAGTGTCAGTGACTGTGTTCTGTTTATGCTATGAAACTTATGCAGGCAGCACCACAGGCACTGGTCTTAAAGGAATACACAAATTTCCCACACTCATAATTTACTCATGTGATTACTCAATTAATAGGCTCTCTTGGACTTAAAATTGATACTCTGGATTGCTGTAATATCATTTTCCCAATTTAACATGCAGATTTGTTAATTATTAAAACTACAATTAACATTTTCAATAACTGCACAGGATGATACATGCTGTTGTGAGTAGGGTTTCATGGTTGATGATGAAAACAAGATTAATTTATGCATATCAGATTATATGTTTATTTACATTTGTGGCACACATTTTACAACCATAAACATTTTATTCTTAGTCTAGCTTTCACAGGACCAGTTCTACCTGCCAGCTGCCAGCTCCTTTCGGACATATGCTTCATTGACTGTTTCTTAATGCCTGGAACGTCAGCAACATAGAACTCATGAAGGAATAACATAATCCTGGGTCAGCAGACACCTAATTAATGTGTTAATACATGATACATTTTTATATAAGCAACCCTTATGATTGTAACGTATTTTTAATTCTTTCTAGGCAGGAACTGTCCGAACAAAAAATTAATGCAATTTGTAATTAGACACTTTGTCATACAAAAAGTCACTCAGGGCAAGGTAATTTAATCTTCGGGCAAGAGAAAAAAAATTGTCACTTGCCCAAGTTGGGCAAGTAATTTGGCCACTCGGGCAAGGCAAATTTTAGTGGCACTTGCCCTATGGGCAAGCAGTTTTTAAAGTTAACTTCGAACCCTGCTACACCTACGACTGCAGCCCGGCCCACGGAAACAATACCATCGTCAAGTTTGCTGACGACACGACAGTGGTCGGTCTGATCTCGGAAGGTGACGAGACAGCCTACAGAGAGGAGGTCCAGAGACTGACGGCTTGGTGCGAGGACAACAGACTGCAACTCAACATTGCAAAAACAAAGGAGATCGTCATCGACTTCAGGAGGAACAAGACGGTGCCGCCCCCCCTCTGCATCGAAGGCGTGTGTGTGGAGAGGGTCCACACGTTCAAGTTCCTGGGAGTACAGATCTCCGATGACCTTTCTTGGACACACAACACCACAGCAGTGATAAAAAAGGTCCACCAGCGTCTGCACTTCCTGAAAGTCCTCAGGAAATTCAACCTGGACAGGAAGCTGCTGCTGGCCTTCTACCACTCGTCCATCGAGAGCCTGCTGACGTACTGTATCTCCACCTGGTAGTGCGGCTGCACTGAGGCGGACAGAGTGAGGCTCCAGAGGACGGTCAAAACAGCGCAAAGGATTATTGGCTGCCCTTTCCCCTCACTGTCGGACATCTACACCGCCCGGTGCCTCAGCAGGGCTCTCAATATCGTCAAAGACAATACCCACCCAAACTCACACCTGTTCGACCTGATGCCCTCTGGCAGGCGCTACGGGTGCATCAAATCAAGGACCAATAGACTGAGAAACAGTTTCTTTCCAAGAGCCATCTCCATTCTAAACTCTCACACGACCACCCTTACCTCACAGAACAGCAACGTGATGTGTTTTTATATATCCTATTCAGTATTATTTTCCATTCACTATTCTCTTATTTATCTAATTTATATATTTATCTGAATTATTGTTGTATTGCACTGGAGAGGGGAGCTCTCTAATCTCGCTGCACACTTGAGTACAATGACAAAAGGTATTTCTGATTCTGATTCTAATTAAACGGTCACAAAATTGTGTTGCCAAAGCTCTGGTTAAATGGTAGGTATTGCTCAATGTTAGTTGAAGCACTGCTGTATTCAAATTAAATCGTCACCTTCACTATATTGCTTAAAAAGAAATTGTACAATGACATATTTTGAGGGGGACTTTTTCGGGCAACTTGATATTTTTTTATTTTATTTATTTAAATTCATGTTACTGGTTGTTCATGCAAAAGTAGTTTATGAACAAATGAAAAAAATATAATAGAAAACTGCAATTCCTTTCAAACAGTTTTAAAAGAAAATGCTATAATGGCATATGCAAGTCTTTCTTTACAATTATCGGTCATCATTTTATGGGAGAGGTGTATCAAGCATACTAGCAGTATTGATACTTGGTGTCGGTGGTAACATTCATAAAATAAAATTGGAAGATTATGGCCCTTCAAACACCCAAAAATAATTGGCTAAATGGCCGCCTATGCTGTACCACTTACAGCAATTGTACTCGAGTAATAATGGTCTTAATATATATTACACATAAATCTATAGTATAACCTTGTATCCTTAAAATTTGTTCATAAGGACATTCTATGGACCCGTTATTGAAAACAAAACAAATCTTAATTTTTACAAGCAATTAAAGTTGCGAAACAGTAAAGGAAAGTAACTGTTTTTTTTACAGTTAGCATCCAGTGTCCACAGGCAATGGGGACCGCCGACCTACGAATTGTGAAAATCAGCATATAATTGTCGATCATTGAAATGCATTAGGGGGGAATCAAATGTCATTTTATGCATTATAAACGTTTTTAATAATTATTATCGGGAATCCGTATTTTTCAAAAATTGGGATCAGCCTGAAAAAAAATACAAAAAACACAATTACTCACACTTGGGTGGGTAGGGGAAATATGTTAGATTTCACAACTAGGAACTGCAGCCTGGAATTAGAAAAAAGTTTTTTTAAAGACCCCGGTGGAGTCCTTCCGCTCTTGTTTCCGGTTGGTCAAGCCTTGTTGTTTCTTTCAGATCACAATGCTGCAGGCAATACTCATGCATCAGCGGCTTAAAACAATGTAATTTGGATTGCGATATTGCCGTATTGTCATTTAGTTATCTCACATAAAAATGCATAATTCGTGCGCTACCTTCTTTAGTATTGGCTTTACAGCTACTAATAACGTCCGTCTAAAATGTTAGCAATAGCTTGTCTCGATAATTATCCACAACATTGGCTAGTCGCTACCATATTCCAGACCGGCCGCAGTATGCATTTACTTGGAACCAGACATGGTCTTTAAGTGATGTGCGTTGTCTCAGTCTTGTAACGATGATCAACACGATATTAAACCACTAAACATTGTAGCAATTAGGTAAATAGGCCACAAGCCGTTCCGGTGCTTTAGGGGAAGGCTGAAGAAGATGCCCACACAAACTAACAACAACGTATAGTTTGTCAGATTCACGTGAGAGTCACACATGACGAATATATTTAAATATTCGTATTCCCAAGAAACACATTTATTTGTTTCATGAATAGTTAGTCTGATTCTTTCGCTAAAATTTTAGGCAGTGGGGATTCTTACGTCGTGTGGATCCTTTTTCCAGAATAATTGGGAGCAATGGCCGAAAGACTCTGTCGATGTCACGTAATTCACTCCGTTTCTGTCAGGAAAATCTCCATGTGAGCTACCGGTATTAGTCCTAGCATACATCGTCGGTTATGAGGTTCTTTGTATCTTTTAAATGATAATCCAAGCCGCTTTGTCAGGATCTTCGGTAAAGAAAAATATTTCTTCTTTGAAATACACGTTTTGGCGGTGGACAAGTGGAGTTATACAGTTCACAACTGCCCTCTGTTGGACTGGAGTAGAATAAAACGAAAGACGGAATGGATTTAGAGGGCAATCCAAATTGCGTGTGGTATCACAAATTGTAGGTAGTAAAGTACATCTGTACATTTTCTGTCGTCGCGGTACTTTGAAAACACAAACGTATCATTATGCCCTCATTACACATTCATACAGTATCATGAAGACGAGAAAAAAAAGTTTCGTCAAAAGTCCCTAAATGGTTTATTATTAAGACAGCCACTGGGATATTATAGCACCATCACAACAGTAAAATTTTACCCATTAGGGTTGTTTCAACTGCCATACAAATATTTTATGTTGTAGTAATCTATCCAAAAATTTGGTTATAGTAACCAATATGCAAATTTAATTCTATACATTACAATCTCCAAGAATATGAATTGCATTAGGTTATCAATAACTATGAAAAATGTTCAACTATAAATCTATAAGAATTTACGCTAAAATACAAACCTTTAACCAAATATAATATGGAATTGGTCTAAATATTTATAAAATGACAAAAGAAATTAAAATCAGTGTCAGACAAAACAATTTACAGAAACTAAAAACAAGAAAGGGAATCAGTGGGAAATAATTTGTCACTGTTGTGCCAAGCTTGAGGAGCCAAATGCTGGCAAGCAGTGAGACAAGTCAGAAGTGCAATCGCAACTCTTACACAAAATGTATTTTTCCAAAAAAATAGTCCAGTTAACCCCTCCATAGAAGCAATAATCCAACAAAGACTACCTAACCAAACTAAATACAAGCAAACTGATGAAACAATGAGGAACAAATGGACAAGACACAGGTGGCCAAAGGAGCATATTGGTAGAAACAAGGGTGATAAAAACAAGTGGACACAGAAAAAAAAATCCTAATGAGATGCAAGACATGAGAAGGCCTTCAACAGAGTTCCTCAATCCTGTTCCTCGGGGGCCGTCACCCTGCCTGTTTTCCATCTCTCCCGGCTGCAACACACCGGATTAAAATGATCAGATAATGGGGGAGATGGAAAACAGGCAGGACACCGGCCCTCGAGGAATTGAACTGAAAAAAAAAACAATGATAAAACTAAAACCAATCAAAACCACATCAAGAAAAACACAACTCATAACACGGCATGAGTTAACAGTATGCAAACACTGTAAGGTCAATTACAGCACATTCCTAGTTCAATTTACAAGCACAAATTATACTTCCAAGAAAGTACTGTACTCCTGGGATTTTATAGCCAATTATTTGAAAAGATTTCTAAACGTGTTGGCTTTGCTTTGGGTATTGGATGTTTAGATAATGTCTCATGTGTTGGCACTATTAAGATACAGGCTCGACCAGGTTTGTCCCAGGCTGAAAAAGAAACAAAGAAAGAACGCAATAGAGCAAATGAGATCGTATCAGTAAGGACCAAATGTACACAGCCCATATCTCCTGCCCAGGAGGGCCAGCTATGTCCTGGGCTGCCTCTGTGGACTCAGTGGGGGGCAGGAAGATGATGGCGAAACTGTCATCAATGCAGGACAACCCAGCCCACCCCCGCAATGACACTCTTAGAGCACTCCACAGCTCCTTCAGTGATAGACTGTTACACCCTCGCTGTGCGTAGGAGAGATTTTGCCGCTCCTTCCTGCCGGCTGCTGTCAGACTGTTTTACAAGAACATTGGGTCAACTCTACAAATGGGCGTGCATTAGTGCATTAGTGCAGTCCTAGTATGCAATACACACTACTAATGTACTTTAGTTCAATGGTGTACTTAATTTGACCAATGCTGTATTTAGTTTATCATTGCAGTATTTTTATCATTGCAGTGTTTTCATCATTGCAGCATTTTTATTTATTTCCCCTCTGTACCATGGACAGACATTAGGAGTGTTTCCTTACACTTGTATAAGTTGTGGGGTGTAAGTGTGTATATACTTGGGGATTTGTGTATATACATATATACTGTGTATATTCGCATAGGTTTGCTTTTTCTGAATGACTGCTACTAATGTTATACATTAACGGCTACATTACGCCGCCACCTCTGTGTGATCTATATCTTTCCTGCTGTAACACTAAGAATTTCCTCATTGTGGGACTAAAAAAGGACATCTTTATCTTTATCTTTATATATAATCAAATCTGAATGTTTCATATGACATAATTAGAGCATTGAAAAAGTCAATAAGTCATAAAAACATTTTTGGACAGTCTCTTTTTTTCGACAATGGAAGTTTTAGTGAAAATCCGCCAAAACTAAAAAAAAATAAATAATAATTACCGCCTTGGTACAACGTGATAACTCATTCATTTCCTAATATGTTTTTACTTCCCACCACTCAAAATGTCCAGGGAGACCAGACCCTTCCAAACATAGTTTTTTATTTTATTTATTTATTTTTGCTAACAGCAAAATTAACTATGCTGTCTATTGTATAAATATATAGTAAAATAGTTCATGAAATAATTAGAGCATTGAATAAGTTAATAAGTCATAAGAAAATATTTTTTGGGACTGACCCTTTTTTGACATTGGCAGGTTAACGGAAAATACTACTTAACACCACGTGATTTGTCCTATATTGGATTTTGCAGATATATCAAAGCGGAAAATGTTATGCAAGGTAATTAGAACCATGAAAAGTTAATAAAGTCACAACAATGACAAATTTTAGAATTAACATAATTTATGTCAACAGAATTTAACCAACCAAACAACAATTACTGAACAAACTATAAACAAGGTTGTGCCCCCTTACGGCTACATTAAACAAGAACACACACAACACTTTTTTTTTTTAACAATTAAATCCGTAGTCCAACAGAATGCAATTTTGTGCAGTATGACACTTGGACACTTGCAGTCTACTCTCTTGAACAATGAAAGTGTTGGATTTGAAATAATAACACTTGATTTCCAAACGATTTTAAGCCAGCAACGTGTGCACACTTGCATTGCATTGCTTTGCAAGCCTTCATTGCATTTTGCAGACATGCTAAGCAACGCAATGCATGCACGTGTGCACCTTTCAGGACCATAAGGTATAAGTACCAAACTTTCACCAAATCAGACGGGACGTTCTATAATGCGGAGCGCTTTGTTTATGGGCCGAGTTCTTTGGATTTGTACGTGTGACTTTTTGGAGCACTACGCATGACCTACTGGAGGCATTTTGCGGCGCATCTTTGGCACTCCCTATTGGTAAAGTTCAAAACTGCAAAGCGCTGAAGGATTGACTGGTATGAGCATTCCCGATGGCCACGGTTTGAGTCAGTCAGGTGTCAACAGTCTAGTACTATGTGTGGGAGAAAGCTGGATAAAAAGGCCGCTGTCCACGATGTTGTAGTCTGTCTAATCATTAATGTTATTACAAACAAGAAACATCACAGGTTCGATTAACCTTTACACAACAGACTCTGCAGACATAAAAAAAAAAACACGCTGCCCAAAGCACACTACTAATGACATCATTAACCAGCCATCTGATTGGCTGAGGCACACCTTGAATGCTTTGCAGCACATGGGATATGAATGGCATGAGTTACTTGTTTTGTGTTAATTGTATTTCAGGGGGACCCACTCTTTTCCAGCATGCGAGCTACTTATAAAATAACCAAGTACAAGTGATCTACCGACTTTATTTATATATTTATATGAAAATAGAACTAGAATTCTTTATATCTTTTAGGTACAGTATATATTGATGTACTTTGCATATCTGCATGAAACCTAGTGGTGGGCCGTGCATTTCACACATAGGCCTTCAGTGAAGTCCTACTTTGTCCAAATTGAATAAATCCCCCTCATAATACCATCAATTATAACATCACGCCCTTGTATGTGCATGAGCGGTGATGTCTAAGACTTTGGAGGACTGAAAGTGCCAAAATTAAATAAATACACCATTGAAAGATTTCATTAAAATGGTCATTAATTAATTGTTTCATTCCTTCATTAAATATGGAATTAAGTAAATCCAATAAATAAATAAATGCACCATAAAATAATTAAATTAAAGTGTCATTAATTCAATGTTTCATTAATTAAATATGGAATTAAATAAAATCAATGTGTCAATAATTAACTAACCAATAATTATACATAAAATATATCATTATTTCTGTATTTAATTAATTATTTCATGGTCCCATGTTTCAGTGTTTTATGAGTTTATTTTAACTGTCAAACTTGCCTATATATGACTGGCTGCTCTGTATGTAAATGTGATCAACCACATTGGCGAGCTGCTGCTCAATGGCGATTAACGCAATGGGCACCCCTGAATTACGTGATTGATCTCGACATTTCACATGGCTGTAAAACGGTTGTTCTGATTAATGTAGTGGCTCATGCAGATGGCAATAGGTCACGTCACATATAAAAAGCATTTTCATTCCATCTGGTTAAGCTGTTTCAAACTTCACTACAGCCAAGTGGTTCACACTGCTGCCAAACAGGAAGTTTTCTTACTCTTTGCTTGTCCTCTTTGAGTTTGTGTGGTCTCTCTTCAAGCCATGGACTTTGGCTTTCCCCTCCAATTCAAAAACGTTTATGAGATTTAAGAGTGATTTAAGACACAAATTGCCCATCTGTGTGATTGGAAGTTTGAATGGTAGTCTTGAGTGAATGGTTAATTGGCTCCAGTAGGTCAGCAAACCTGAACAGAATAAGTTGGAAAGAAAATGGATATTGAAAAATTCTACTGAGTGGGGTTGATGGACATTGTGCGAACAAAATAATGATTTTAATAGTGTTTCTAGTTCTTCCACGTGTTTTAAATCAACACAGTCATCAGAAACATGCAGCATAAAGAAATGGGTTGAAGATAGTTTAGCATGACTGAAAAATATATATTTCCTGTAGTGTAAGTACGCTTTAGCTTGAGCACACAAATTGATGGCCGTACATTCTTCTTTAGGTCGTTACATCAATCACAAGGGGTTGTCCTGGTCCTGATGGAGCCAAGCAACCACCGATCATCAAGAAACCACAACCATGTTTGGTGTTATTCAGTGGTTTTCGGCATGGTGTCATTTTTTCCCAGTCTTTTCCTAATTGTTGACCTTAACTGAGGTGCCGGAGGCCTGTGGTTATTTACATGTTGTTCTGGTTCCTTTACGACCTTGTGGATGAGTGGCTACGTCGTTGGAGTACTGTCTTATTCACCACAATTCCTCCATTTGTGGATAATGGCTCTCATCGTGGTGTGGGAGAGTTCGTGACTCGTGAGCTTCAGGCATTGCTTTGTAACCCTTTCGAGATTGATAGGTCACTGTCACTCTGGTTGTTATCTGTTGTTCAATTTCCTTGGATCATGGTATTTAATTGCACCATTATGAGATCTTTTGGACGACTTCATTTAGTCAGACTAGTTCTATTTATTTGACAGGTCTGTAATTAGTCTTGTGTGTGATCAGTGAAATTGAACTCAGTTAAAATGGGATTAGCCAAAGTTCATTCATGATTTAAAAAGGGGTGTGCAAACTTTACCTCAGAGGGATGAGTTATGAATATTTTTCCCTTAATTAATAAAGGATCTTGAACATTAAAGTGGCGAGACTACATAAAAAAATATTGAAAAAAAAAGAAATATTTCAGAGATTGTAAATACGTTTTTTTTTCACGTAATTGTAGCATGTTTCAAGTCAGTTTTGAGCTGGGTTATAAATATCCTCAAATGAATTCTATGTATCAAATTCTGAACTGCAGATCATATCAATTACTAACCTTTCTGACATACTCTTAATTAATGTCTTATGGAAACAGGAAAGTATATCATATGTTTTACACCACTAGGTTAAGGATAAAAACCTATATTAAAGAACAATGTGGTTCCTTTTCATGTATGATGCGGGGGCAACAAAGACAGGTCTCTGGATTGTTTCAGCCACCCACCCCACTGTTCCATAAAAATCCAAACATACATGAATTGAACTTTTCCTGCTTTGATATTCTCTAGTTCTCTAGACTGGTTCAAGCTCCCTCTTGAACATTGTTTCCATAGTTCTATGAAAAAACAACAACAACTACAACAAAAATCATCTTTCTGGCTTGTACGTTTTCAAGATTCCCGTCATTACTTCAAGTCACCTTGATTTAACTAACACGCTGATCAATATACACTCATTTTAGTTTTGTACACCTGGGTCGAATTTGACAAGGATTCGGCTCAGTTTAGACACATTTTGAAACATCTGTACATCCATCCATCCATTATCTGCGCCACATCTCCTCATGAGGGTCACGGGCATGCTGGAGCCTATCTCAGCTAACTTCGGGCAGTAGGCGGGGTACACTCTGGACTGGTTGACAGCCAATCGCAGGTCACACAAAGACAAACAACAATCCACGTTCAAAACACAAATCGGGGCAATTTAGAGTGTCCAATAAGCCTACCATGCATGTTTTGGAATGTGGGAGGAAACCCATGCAGGTACGGGGAGTACATACATACAAACTCCACACAGGAAGGTCGGAGCTGGAATCGAACTCTGTACCTCTGAATTGTGAGGCGGACGTGCTAACTAGTCATCACCATGCCGCCCAAGCATCTGTATAAAATAATGAAATTAAGTATTTTCATTGATGGATTATTTTGGGTTATGTTAGGAAAACAGATAACATTTCAGACATTAGGCATTTTTTTTTTACTTCTGTCAAATGTCAAAATGGGTCAAATTTAACCCAAGCAATAAGTTTGTCTTGTTTTGTACGTTTCTCATTTGTAATTTACACCAATTTTGCCAAAAAAACATTTCACAAAGATACAATAAAATACAATACAACTTTATTTATATAGCGCATTTCACAACAGCTGGAGCTGTAACAGAGCGTGCTAAATAATCAGGATCTTGCTTCTCAACAGCAAGAAACATTTATTTTTATGAATAGTGTTTGATGAAATAATATTTGGTGAAATCTATTAGCGCAACAGTATTACTACATATTTGATGACATACAGTATGAGTCTAAATGAAATAATACTTTCTTTGCACCTGTTATAGCACAGTAAAATAATTTACACTGTTGTTTCATTAACATTAACTGTATCTAGTCAGATACAGTGGCTTTCTAGAGTTCTGTTTAACATTTGATTTCTAGGATTGAGGGGTTATGGTCGAGAATAGCCAAAATTATTTTGTCCATGTATTTCCGCAAACGCAGGTTGTTCTCCTCCTGTGCTTTCAAAGCATCAACGAGCTGAAAAAGAAGAAATGCTATCGTAAAACCAATATGAATGTCAATCACATAAAGGAAAAAAGGAAACAGACCTCATCCCGTGAAGCATTGTCAATTTCAGCAGCCAAACACTGGACCTTTGCATGGCTGGAAAACAGGCTCTTTGACTCATACAAACTCAGACTTAAAATCTGAGCATTCAAGTCATCGTTTTGATCTCGCAATTTATTGTTCGCCTGTAGAAGCACAAACAAGGTTGTTCCTTTCAGACAGTGTTCTGATTGAAACATTATTGTTGTTAAAGATTTGTAATACTCAGCTGCAAATGGAAATTTACTTTACATTCTGCGTTACCAGAGTTGCTATTTACAATACAGTACAATACAATACAACACATCCATCCATCCATTATCGGTACCGCTTCTCCTAACTAGGGTCGCGGTGGGTGCTGGAGCCTATCCCAGCTATCTTCGGGCAGTAGGCGAGGGACACACTGGTTGCCAGCCAATTGCAGGGCACACAGAGACGAACAACAATCCGTGCTCACACTCATACCTAGGGGCAATTTAGAGTGTTCAATCGACCTGCCATGCATATTTTTGGAATTGTGGGAGGAAACCAGAGTACCCAAAGGAAACCCACGCAGGCACGGGGAAAACATGCAAACTCCACACAGGAAGGCCGGAGCCGGGATTCAAAATCCACGACCGCTGCTGTCTCTCACTGTTAGGCCATCGTGCTAACCGGATTTGGCAACTGGATTTCTTCAAGGTATGTACGATGAATAATAAAGACAATTGAGATTAGGTGTGTCCCAATAAAAAATGTTTCACTTCCTATCCAATACCGATGTTGCGGACTAGAGATTCCTCTATCGTCCAATCCGATATCAGCAAGAATGATGCATGCTGTAATTAAATTTTTTCGTATGAATTCTTTATGAGAGACTTGATTAAGGTATACTATTAATTGGAATATCAATCATCGGCAATAGTAGGTATGAGAATAATTGACACATTTATTTAAAACATTTTGGAATAACAATGGTCAGCAATGGTAGGTATGAGAACGTATGACCCATTTATTCCAAACATTTGGGGTGACATAAATTCAACCTCAAACATGAGAATGTTCTGTACTTGAATAAAATAAATGCAAACTAAAGCTCTAGATTGTTTTTGTACTGGTTGTAAACGGGCGGACACAACTTTTTTACTTGGTTGTACCAGCTCTAAACTTTCTAAATATGCCAACTTGCAGAAAGTCACTTACTTAACAATAGATGTTAATTTTTCTTTTTAAAAAATTCTGTGAGGTATGGCTGAACGATTTTGGTAAAAAAAGGTTTTGCAATTTGAGGGAAAATGCCATTATACCATTAAAAACAAAATGTATTACTGTAATAAATGCACTAAAGCGGTTTTGCAAGGGAGGCTGTTCATTCTCAAGTTTTTAAAAACTACTTTCTGTCAAGTATAATTTTGTATTTGTGTAATTTTTAGGGATGTAATGATTCACTCAAGCCCCGATTCGATTTTCAGTTCACGATTTCGATTCGATATTTTATTGATTTATTTATTTATTTTTTAATTGCTGCCACGCTTGTCTCTGTGCGCTCGTGCGATGCTGCAGCGGTCCATAAACTAAATACGCATTGATGTTTAGTGCAAAACGTGTAAATGTTTGGCTCATTTTGAATGGAACCAAAAGCTATACACTATGACGAGTTGCACCTGTCCTTGCTGCTCACACCTGCGTACACCCCTCTCAGACACAGATTCAGACCCACCACAAAGACTGTGAAAACCTGGCATGAGCCCGCCATGAGTGAATTACAGGACTGCTTTCAAGACACCAACAGGGACCTCTTTGATCATCAGGACCTTGATGTTTACACACAGTGTGTACTGGACTACATCAAGTTCTGCATGGAAACTCTGTCCCTGAACAAGACCAATCGGACCTTCCAAAACGCAAAACCCTGGATGTCCGGCCAGGTTCGCTCACTCCTCAAGGCCCGTGACACTGCCTTCAGGTCAGGTGACAGAGCCCTGTATAGTGTGGCTCGTGCTGACCTGAAAATAGGCATTAAGCTAGCCAAAATGGACTACAAGAGGAGGCTGGAGTCCCACCTTGCCAGCAACAGACCACGGGAGGTGTGGCAGGGTCTACAGAGCATCACCAACTAACGAGGCAGTATCATAACATCTGTAGACCCGAGTGCGTCACTGGCGGAGGAGCTAAACTGCTTCTTTGCTCGCTTTGACTCACCCCAACCGTCACACTCCCGCACTCCATGCCTCAAATCCCCCTCACTCACCAAAGAGGAACACGATGTGAGGCGTGCGCTCCTGGCTGTAAACCCCAAGAAAGCTACTGGACCCGACAGAATACCAGGCAAAGTCCTCAGAGCATGTGCCCGCCAACTATCACATGTTTTTGCAGGATCTTTTACCGCTCCCTGGCTCAAGCAGTCATCCCCTCCTGCTTGAAAACTTCCGCCATTATTCCTGTCCCCAAAAAGTCACCCACAGTCCACCTGAATGACTACCGTCCTGTTGCTCTCACACCAGTCATCATGAAGTGCTTTGAGAGACTGGTTCTCCAACACATCAGAGACTGCCTTCCTCCCACACTGGACCCCCTACCAGTTTGCATACCGAGCGAACCGATCCACTGAGGACGGCATCAACACTGCTCTGCATGTTGTGCTGGGCCATCTGGAACAACAGCAGAGCGATGCCAGGATGCTCTTTGTGGACTACAGCTCAGCATTCAACACAATCATCCCAGACATCCTCATCACCAAACTGGACATTCTCTGCCTCCCTGCCCTCACACGCATCTGGATAAAGGAATTTCTGACCAACAGACCCCAGACTGCATTGCTCGGCCCCTACATGTCCTCCACCCGAACGCTGAGCTCCGGTTCCCCTCAAGGACGCGTGCTGAGCCCTCTTCTGTACGCCCTCTACACCTATGACTGCAGCCCGGCCCATGGAAACAACACCATCGTCAAATTTGCTGACAATACGACAGTGGTCGGTCTGATCTCGAAAGGTGACGAGACAGCTTACAGGGAGGAGGTCCAGAGACTAACGGCTTGGTGTGAGGACAACAGACTAAAGCTCAACATTGCAAAAACAAAGGAGATCGTCATCGACTTCAGGAGGAACAAGACTGTGCCACCCCCCCCCCTCTTCATCAAAGGCGTGTGTTTGGAGAGGGTCCACACATTCAAGTTCCTGGGATTACAGATCTCAGATGACCTCTCCTGGACACACAACACCGCAGCAGTGATTATGAAGGTCCACCAGCGTCTACACTTCCTGAGGGTCCTCAGGAAATTCAACCTGGACAAGAAGCTGCTGCTGGCCTTCTACCACTCGTCCATCGAGAGCCTGCTGACCTACTGTGTCTCCACCTGGTACAGCGGCTGTACTGAGGCAGACAGAGTGAGGCTCCAGAGGACAGTTAAAACAGCACAGAGGATGATTGGCGGCCCTCTCCCCTCCCTGTCGGACATCTACACCACCTGGTGCCTCAGCAGAGCTCTCAATATCGTCAAAGACAATACTCACCCGAACTCACACCTGTTCGACCTGTTGCCCTCTGGCAGGCGCTACAGGTGCATCAAATCAAAGATTAATAGACTGAAAAACTGTTTCTTTCTGAGAGCCATCTCCATGCTGAACTCTCGCTCACAAACACAACCACCCTTGCCTTGCAGAACAGCGACATCATGTGTTTTTATTATCCAATTTTGTAATTATTTTCTATTTCATTATTAATTCTTTAATTATTCTAATTTATATGTTTAATTAAATTATTGTTGTTTTGCACTGGAGAGGGGAGCTCTCTAATCTCGTTGCACACTGTACAATGACAATAAAGGGATTTCTGATTCTGATTTTGATTCTGAGAAAAAGGTGCAACAAATGTTGGGGGCAGCAGACACCCAGCCCATAGACGGGCCCAGCGTTCCTGGTCAACGAAGTCACCTGGAATGACTCCTACACATTGTCCCAGCTCGAAGATGCCCTTGAATACATCGCCAGCTCTTGCTGGTTCAGTTCCTTTGACTTGCAGAAAGTGATTGGTATGTTCGGCTGGCAATTCGTGTGTTGAGATTCAAAGTCAATGCGATAGTTGTATTGACAAGACAATACACCCACAAGTTTTAGATTTGTTCTAACAAGAAAAAAATACAAGAATTCAAACCCATGCAATTTTGATTCATACTCACACAAAAAAATTAAACACATGTAATTTTAATTTGTATCCATCCATCCATTATCTGCCGCAGATCCGGGGTCAGGCAAGCCCAGACTTAACTCTCCCCAGCTACGTCTTCTAACGCTTGTGGAGGGATTCCCAGGCGTTCCCATGCCAGCCGGAAGATATGGTATCTCCTGCCTCTCCTGGGTCATCCTTGTTGTAACCAGTTGACCAAGCCACCTCATCTGGCTTCTCTCAACATGGAGGAGCAGCGGCTCAACTCTGTGTCCTTCTCGGATGACCGAGCTTTTAACCCGATCTCTGAGGGAAGGGCCTGACGCCCAATGGAGGAAACTCCATTTTGCCTGATCTTGTGGTAGAGGGACCGAACAGCTCGTATTGGGGGGCTTGCTATCCCGCGCTCCCCAAGCACCCTCCACAGAATTCCCTGAGGAACACGGTCAAATGCGTTCTCCAAGTACACAAAACCCATGCAGACTGGTTGGGCGAAATCCCATGCACCCTTGAGGACCCTGCCGAGGGTGTAGAGCTGTTCCACTGTTCTGCGGCCGGGACAAGTAACAGTATAGATATGGTCCAACGTTATAGTCTTAATTGCCTGGACTTCGGATTTGGTTCAACATGAGATTTGTTGCCAGTTAGAAACTGTGAAAGGAACAAAGGTTTCAAAGAACAATTCAATAGACTCAAATGTTAGTAAAATATTTGGGCCTCACTTGAAATCTGAAGCTGAGGGGCGCGGATACTTCAGCAGATAAAAGGCCTCGCTTTTGTATCTCTCTCTCTCTCTTTCTTTCTTTCTCTCTCTCTTTTTTTTTTTTTTTTCCCAAGATGGCGGCGCGCGTAGACGCAGCGGCTAACAGCTCTCCCTCCCAGTGCTCCTTATTACTTTTTATTAGTGTTTGCTTGCTCTTATTGGCACCAACTGAGGCACAACATCGATATACCCGCCAGGACATCGTGGACATTGGATATCGATGCGAATTAACCATCACAGAGGAATTTTGCTATGATCGCAAAATTCCGGACGAACTGGCGAGGCTGCCCGGCTCACCGTGGCTTGTCATCGGGACCGGGAGGCGGCGCAGGCGACGCAGAGAGAGGAAGCAGAAGCGGGGCTGCAGGTCCGGTGTCTTGCAACGGCTGCGGCGGCAGCCCCACAGGCAACCACTGCCGAGTCAGTACCTCACCAACGCCAGATCCGTGGTCCACAAAATCGACGATCTGGGATTACAAATCCTGGGGAACCGCTATGTGAGAGATAGCAGTGTGATCGTCGTCACGGAATCCTGGCTGCACGCAGATGTCCCCGACGCTAGCATCCAGCTGGCCGGGCGCTCGCTACATCGCGCGGATCGGACGAGGGACACCGGTAAGAGGAGGGGCGGGGGGCTCTGTGTTTACGTGCATGAGAACTGGTGCGGCGATAGCACGATCGTCGAGAAGCACTCTTCCCCCGACATCGAGTTCATGTCCGTTAAATGCCGGCCTTATTTTCTCCCGAGGGAGCTAACGGTCGTGATTGTCACAGCTGTTTACATCCCTCCCGACGCTAGCACTAGCACAGCGCTCTCGCTACTCGCGTGCGTCATCAATAAACATCAGCGGGCCCACCCTGATGGCGTTCACGTAGTAGCGGGAGACTTTAATAAGTCCAATTTAAAGACTGTACTCCCAGAGTTTCACCAGCATGTCAAGTGCCCAACGAGGGGAGACAACACTCCCGACCATGTGTACTCGAACATCAAGCACGCATACAGGGCCCTCCCACTCGCCCCTCTCGGCCAGTCAGACCACCTGTCCTTCCAGCTCGCACCTGCATACACCCCTCTCAGGCGCAGATTCAGGCCCACCACAAAGACTGTGAAAACCTGGCGTGACGGCGCCATGAGTGAATTACAGGACTGCTTTCAAGACACAAACAGGGACCTCTTTGATCATCAGGACCTTGATGTCTACACACATTGTGTACTGGACTACATCAAGTTCTGCATGGATACTGTGTCCCTACACAGGACTATACGGACCTTCCCAAATGCGAAGCCCTGGATGTCCAGCTGGGTTCGCGCTCTCCTCAAGGCCCGGGACGCTGCCTTCAGGTCAGGCGACAAAGCCCAGTACAGGGTGGCCCGTGCTGACCTGAGCAAAGGCATCAAGCTAGCCAAGGCAATCTACAAGGGGAGGCTGGAGGCCCACCTTGCCAGTAACAGACCACGGGAGGTGTGGCAGGGTCTACGGAGCATCACCAACTTCCGTGGCGGCAGCACGACCTCTGTAGACCCGAGTGCATCGCTGGCAGAGGAGCTTAACTGCTTCTTCGCTCGCTTTGACTCGCCCCAACCGTCACACCCCCGCACTTCATGCTCCAACTCCCCCCCACTCATCGTAGAGGAACACGATGTGAGGCGCGCGCGCTCCTGGCGGTTAACCCCAGAAAAGCTACTGGACCCGACGGAATACCAGGCAAGGTCCTCAAAACATGTGCCCACCAACTGGCACATGTTTTCTGCAGGATCTTCAACCGCTCCCTGGCTCAAGCAGTCATCCCCTCCTGCTTGAAAACTTCCACCATTATTCCTGTCCCCAAAAAGTCACCAGCCGTCCACCTGAATGACTACCGTCCTGTTGCTCTCACACCAGTCATCATGAAGTGCTTCGAGAGGCTGGTTCTCCAGCACATCAGGGACTGCCTTCCTCCCACTCTGGACCCCTACCAGTTTGCATACCGGGCTAACAGATCCACTGAGGACGCCATCGACACTGCTCTGCATGTTGTGCTGGGCCACCTGGAACGACAGCAGAGCTATGCAAGGATGCTCTTTGTGGACTACAGCTCGGCATTCAACACGATCATCCCAGACATCCTCGTCGCCAAACTGGACATTCTCGGCCTCCCTGCCCTCACACGCATCTGGATTAAGGACTTTCTGACCAACAGACCCCAGACTGTGTTGCTCGGCCCCTACACGTCCACCACCCGCATGCTGAGCACCGGTTCCCCTCAAGGATGCGTGCTGAGCCCCCTCGTGTACGCCCTCTACACCTACGACTGCAGCCCGGCCCACGGCAACAACACCATCGTCAAGTTTGCTGACGACACGACAGTGGTCGGTCTGATCTCGGAAGGTGACGAGACAGCCTACAGAGAGGAGGTAAAGAGACTGACAGCTTGGTGCAAGGACAACAGACTGCACCTTAACACTGCAAAAACAAAGGAGATTGTCGTCGACTTCAGGAGGAACAAGACGGTGCCGCCCCCCCTCTGCATCGAAGGCGTGTGTGTGGAGAGGGTCCACACGTTCAAGTTCCTGGGAGTACAGATCTCCGACGACCTTTCTTGGACTCACAACACCACAGCAGTGGTAAAGAAGGTCCGCCAGCGTCTGCACTTTCTGAGAGTCCTCAGGAAATTCAACCTGGACAGGAAGCTGCTGCTAGCCTTCTACCACTCGTCCATCGAGAGCCTGCTGACGTACTGTGTCTCCACCTGGTACAGCGGCTGCACTGAGGCGGACAGAGTGAGGATCCAGAGGACAGTCAAAACAGCGCAAAGGATTATTGGCTGCCCTCTCCCCTCACTGTCGGACATCTACACCGCCCGGTGCCTCAGAAGGGCTCTCAACATCGTCAAAGACAATACCCACCCAAACTCACACCTGTTCGACCTGATGCCCTCTGGCAGGCGCTACAGGTGCATCAAATCAAGGACCAATAGACTGAGAAACAGTTTCTTTCCGAGAGCCATCTCCATTCTGAACTCTCACACACACGAGAACACCCTTACCTTGCAGAACAGCATTGTGATGTGTTTTTATATACACTATTCAGTACTAAATTCCATTGCACTCTCTTATTTATTTATCTAATTTATATATTTGTCTGTATTATTGTTGTATTGCACTGGAGAGGGGAGCCCTCTAATCTCGTTGCACACTTGAGTACAATGACAATAAAGGGATTTCTAATTTCTAATTTCTAATTTCTAATTTCTTCACCCATGACACTCACTCTCTTCGCCCTACGACGCGCTCTTCACGCCAAACTCTCTCTCCCCCCAGCTCTTCAAGGTCACCCAAGAGAACAAAGTCTTGAGGGCGTTTTGGCTCCCAAATTTCATTTTAATGAACTTTTGGTGGTTTGTGATTTATCTCCGACTGTGGAGTGGCCACTAGCTTGAGTACTGGTACCTCACCCACCACCACGCACGTGGCAGGTGAAGCTGTGAAAATGCGGCTTATGTGAGTGCACCCTGAGGCCACGACCCCGTTCCGCTCCATCCTTGATCGCACACCTTGATCACGTAAAACCCCACCAAGCTTTGCCTGTCCAATTGTCACGTTTGTTCTTCTTTGGATGCTACTTTTCTCTTTTTTTTTTCTTCTCTTCCCACCTGCTCAACACACGAGACCCTACTGAACAGACGTAAGTGACGACATATGCGGCTCCCTTGGCTTTTAGTGGCGCATACAAATTTGTAAGTCAACACTAGCAAACTTTGTGTATTCCATAAAGTCACACACTGTCGCAACAGTCATCACTACACCTTCTTACAGAATCAGAAATCAGAATCAGAATCAGAAATCCCTTTATTGTCATTGTACTCAAGTGTGCAACGAGATTAGAGAGCTCCCCTCTCCAGTGCAATACAACAATAATTCAGATAAATATATAAATTAGATAAATAAGAGAATAGTTAGTGCAATGGAAAATAATACTGAATAGGGTATATAAAAACACATCACGTTGCTGTTCTGCAAGGTACGGGTGGTCGTGTGTGTGTGTGTGTGAGTTTAGAATGGAGATGGCTCTTGGGAAGAAACTGTTTCTCAGTCTATTGGTCCTTGATTTGATGCACTTGTAGCGCCTGCCAGAGGGCATCAGGTCGAACAGGTGTGAGTTTGGGTGGGTATTGTCTTTGACGATGTTGAGAGCCCTTCTGAGGCACCGGGCGGTGAAGATGTCCGACAGTGAGGGGAGAGGGCAGCCAATAATCCTTTGCGCTGTTTTGACTGTCCTCTGGAGCCTCACTCTGTCCGCCTCAGTGCAGCCGCTGTACCAGGTGGAGACACAGTACGTCAGCAGGCTCTCGATGGACGAGTGGTAGAAGGCCAGCAGCAGCTTCCTGTCCAGGTAGAATTTCCTGGGGACTCTCAGGAAGTGCAGACGCTGGTGGACCTTCTTTACCACTGCTGTGGTGTTGTGTGTCCAAGAAAGGTCATCGGAGATCTGTACTCCCAGGAACTTGAACGTATGGACCCTCTCCACACACACGCCTTCGATGCAGAGGGGGGGCGGCACCGTCTTGTTCCTCCTGAAGTCGATGACGATCTCCTTTGTTTTTGCAATGTTGAGTTGCAGTCTGTTGTCCTCGCACCAAGCCGTCAGTCTCTGGACCTCCTCTCTGTAGGCTGTCTCGTCACCTTCCGAGATCAGGCCGACCACTGTCGTGTCGTCAGCAAACTTGACGATGGTGTTGTTGCCGTGGGCCGGGCTGCAGTCGTAGGTGTAGAGGGCGTATAGGAGAGGGCTCAGCACGCATCCTTGAGGGGAACCAGTGCTCAGCGTACGGGTGGAGGACGTGTAGGGGCCGAGCAACACAGTCTGGGGTCTGTTGGTCAGAAAGTCCTTAATCCAGATGCGTGTGAGGGCAGGGAGGCCGAGAATGTCCAGTTTGGCGACGAGGATGTCCGGCATGATTGTGTTGAATGCCGAGCTGTAGTCCACAAAGAGCATCCTTGCATAGCTCTGCTGTTGTTCCAGGTGGCCCAGCACAACATGCAGAGCAGTGTCGATGGCGTCCTCAGTGGATCTGTTAGCCCGGTATGCAAACTGGTAGGGGTCCAGAGTGGGAGGAAGGCAGTCCCTGATGTGCTGGAGAACCAGCCTCTCGAAGCACTTCATGATGACTGGTGTGAGAGCAACAGGACGGTAGTCATTCAGGTGGACGGCGGGTGACTTGTTGGGGACAGGAATAATGGTGGACGTTTTAAAGCAGGAGGGGATGACTGCTTGAGCCAGGGAGCGTTTGAAGACCCTGCAGAAAACATGTGACAGTTGGTGGGCACATGCTCTGAGGACCTTGCCTGGTATTCCGTCGGGTCCAGTAGCTTTCCTGGGGTTGATAGCCAGGAGCGCGCGCCTCACATCGTGTTCCTCTACGGTGAGTGGGGGGGAGTTGAGGCATGAAGTGCGGGGGTGTGACGGTTGGGGCGAGTCAAAGCGAGCGAAAAAGCAGTTAAGCTCCTCTGCCAGCGATGCACTCGGGTCTACAGAGGTCGTGCTGCTGCCTCGGAAGTTGGTGATGCTCCGTAGACCCTGCCACACCTCCCGTGGTCTGTTGCTGGCAAGGTGGGCCTCCAGCCTCCTCTTGTAGTTTGCCTTGGCTAGCTTGATGCCTTTGCTCAGGTCAGCACGAGCCACCCTATACTGGGCTTTGTCGCCTGACCTGAAGGCAGCGTCACGGGCCTTGAGGAGAGAGCAGACCTGGCTGGACATCCAGGGCTTCGCATTTGGGAAGGTCCGTATGGTCCTGTGTAGGGACACAGTTTCCATACAGAACTTGATGTAGTCCAGTACACAATGCGTGTAGACATCAAGGTCCTGATGATCAAAGAGGTCCCAGTTTGTACGCTCATCTATTAGATGTCCCATTTTGTCCTTCACCGCTTATTCATTTCCGATTTTTGATTTTGCTTCTTCATTCATTCAGGCTTGCAGTAGAATAGGATTTTGTCGTGTCTTGTATGTCCAATAGCTGTACTAGTAAATAAACTTCGTCCATATACAAAAGGACCTCTTTATTGGAAAAAGAACTCCCCACTCATTTTATTGTAACCCCCTTCAGACTTAAAGAGGTTTTTCGTCAATTATCCTCCAAACCATATAAAATTATTTGACGTGGTGCCACTAGGCGAGCAGGAGTAATGCAGGCATTTCTCCGGTTCGTGATCAGATGTACACTCACAAGAGTGACCCAATAGTTGTTACACGTTCTATCTCAAATAATAGCGTTGGACTCACAGGCTTACAGATTTTGTGTAGGGTCGAGCATCCTCATCCGAGAGTAATCTCAAAAAACTAACTGCGCTATTGAATTTAGATGAAACCCAACATAAAAGCACACAGGAATGTTGAGCATAAGTGTTTTGTTCGCTGGTACTTGAATTATTATTTACAATTATCATGACTAACTGAGATGTTGATGTGTACAACTCTCAAGCTATGGCACAACAGTCATCTGAAAATAGTTGGGCTCACTAGTTTTTTCCCACCTCTTCTATTGCATATACCCCATTGACAAGACAATGTACTCAGGTTTTTAATTTCTCCTCACAAGAAAAGAATTTAAATCCTTACAATTTTGATTCATACTCACAAGAAAAAATTCAAACGCACAATGTTGATTTGAACTCACAGGGATTGTTAATCACTCATCTTTTTGACAGCAATTTACACCATACTTAATCATCTTGAACTTTTTTTCAGAAAATCGGGACGCTATATTATTTGGCCTTTTATTTACTATACACACTGACTGCGCACCAAAGCATCCCATTCAATCTGATGAAGACGAATGCGTGACACTGTCCGAAGGTAGGTGTACCAGGATTGTGGCATTGTATATATATATTTTTTTAAATTAAGCTTTACTTTTTGCCAAAGTTGCATAAAAATAATTTGAGCAAAGGCTGTGAGTTCAGCTTTAATTTGTAAAAATTATTTTTTTTTTTAAAACTTGAAAATGTGAGAAAGGAAGCTGTGAATCATGCCACCAATACCCAAATATAACTATTAAGACTAACCTAGAATCCTTAAAAACAAAAACATAATGTCTGTTTGAGTGGTAACCTGTTTCAATTTTTTGACTTCCAGTTCCATTTCCACCTCCCGAGGCTTGGTATTGTGCTCAGAAAGGCCCTTGCATTTTCCTGGCTGCTCCATTTCCATCCGAAACAGCTGCAAGTATTCCAGCTCTCTGTGGAGATCATCGATCAGCTGTAGGTGGAATTAAGATTGGGTTAAATTCCTGAAATGTCCGTAGCGAAATTTTCTATTAGATGAACGCATACCTCTTGCATGGCCTCCTTTTCCTTATGAAATTCACGGCGATTATGCCAAAGTTTGTCAATAATTTTCCTATAGAGGTCCATTTCGTCTTTTAGCCTGAGGCTTGTGTCCTCCAGTTTGTCCATCTTCCTCTGTTTCTCCTAAAAATTTAGGCCAAATCAAATCACTGTCCAAATCAACAATGGGAATTTGAAGATGTAACAATATTGCATCAATCAATCAATCAAAACAATTTAAGTATTGAGTGTAGTGTTTGGGGAATAGTACATTTTGATATTATGACCAAGTATGAAAAAAGGATGAAAATCCATTTTATGCTCATATTCAGTCAAAAGCTTTAAAAACTAATTACACTTTCTCGGGCATATTGATAAAAACTATATATACTGAAATTACCGTATTTTTCCAATACCATAGGGTGCACCTAAAATTTTGCGACCCAAAATTTCTCCAAAATGGACAAGGCGCGTTATGTGTGGGCCGATTTCCAAATCTGTACATGTTGTGTGACTTTCATGACCACTTCGATGGACTGACTGGGAGTATTACACAGCGTGTTAGCACCCTCTGTTAGGGAAGCTCTGAGGCAAGAGTCAGTTGACAACAGACCAGTTACGTGTACGTACGTGTGGGAGAAAGCTGGATAAAAGGGCCGCTTTCCACAATGCCGCAGTCTGTCTTATTGCAGACGTTATTGCAAGCAAGAAACATCACAGGTTAGATTAACCGTTACACAATAGATGCTGCCCAAAAATAAATAAATAAATAAAAAAAACAGACGCTGCCTGGCTGGCGTGATTGATGGAGAACTTGCCCTGCTGTTCATTTTGGATACAGAAGACGAGAACTTTAATAATCATAATAACAATAATAAGACATTTTATTTAGAAGCACCTTTTAGGACACTCAGGGATGCTGTACAGAATAAAAGTACAAGAGTAAAAACACATAAGGGTCAAAACAGTAACACGTAAAAACAAACTGGATAAAATACATTATGAGTGGACGAGGGACATATCTGAATTAGGGAGAGTAGTTGAGGCGGAACAGATGGGTTTTGAGTTTTGTTTTAAAGACGGGGAGGGCGGTACATTTACAGAGGTCAGGTGGGAGAGAGTTCAAGAGCTGGGGAGCAGAGTTGCTGAAGGCTCTGTCCCCCATGGTGCAGAGCCAAGCAGGAGGTACAGTGAGGAGGATGGAGGATGAAGACTGGAGGACGTGAGATGGAGTGGCAATATGCAGGAAGTCAGAAAGGTAGGGAGGGGCTAGGTTGTCAATAGATTCAAAAGTATGTAGAAGAATTTTGTAAATGATTCGCTGGTTAACTGGAAGCCAGTGGAGCTGCTGTAGGATCGGGGTGATGTGATGGGAAGGTCTTCTGGTGATGGGCCAGGTGGCAGAGTTTTGAACAAGCTGAAGTTTATGGAGGGCCTCTCCCAGAGGGAAATACAGCAATCGAGGCGGGAGGTGACAAGGCTGTAGCTGAAAGTGGCTGAGGTGTGGGGCATGAGGGAGGGGCAGAGACGGCAGATATCACGCTGGTGGAAATAACATGATCGGGTTATGTTGTTGATGTGGGATTGGAATGAAAGAGTACTGTCAAGAATGACACCAACACTCTTGACCTGAGGGGAAGGGAAGACCAAGGTGGAATCAATGAAGAGTGAAAAACTGTCAACTTCAGATAGGGTGGATTTGGTGCCAATTGGAGGGGGATTCAGTTTTATTGCCGTTTAATTTTAAGAAGTTAGAGTTGAACCAGGATTTTATTTCAGAAAGGCAGGAGGAGAGGAATGGAGCTGAGAGTGGGGAATTTGGTTTGCTGAAGAGGTAGAGCTTGGTGACATCTGCAAAGCAGTGGAAATGAATGTTAAAGGATATGGCCAAGGGGGAGGAGGTAAGTGATAAAGAGGAGGGACCCCAGGACAGAGCCCTAAGTAGTGACGGAGAGGAGACTGAAGTGAAGTACCTGAAGTGGATGAACTGGAAGTAGGTAGCCTGTTGAGGTAGGAGTTTAACCAGTGTAGCGAAGCGTGCTAAGGAGGATGGGGTGGGAAATGGTTTAAAAGGCTGCACTCAAGTCAAAGAGGATTAGGATGGAAAGTGAACCGGTATCAGCCACAGTGAGAAGATTGTTGGTGATTTTGATGAGAAAGGTTTTGGTACTGTGGTGGGGACAGAAACCAGATTGAAAGGGCTCGTACAGGCAGTTGTGGGTGAGATGGGCATGGAGTTGAGAAGAAACTATTTAGATCTTGGAGAAAGAAGGTAAGGTAAATGTAGCCGTAAGTGGGCACAAGCCAGTATCTTTTTATGCCGGTCCCAAGCCCGGTTAAATACAGGGGGTTGTGTCAAGAAGGGCATCCGACGTAAAACCTTGGCCAAATCAAACATATGACTTCCATACCGGATCGGTCAAGGCCTGGGTTAACAACGACCGCCACCGGTGCTGCTGACCTACAGGGTGCTAGTGGAAATTGGACTACTGTTGGTCGAAGAAGGAGAGAGGAAGAACGAGAAGGAACACTAAGAGTCTAGGACTGAGAGTAGTGACTTTGAATGTGGGAACTACGACGAGGAAAGGTAGAGAGCTGGTTGACATGATGCAGAGGAGGAAAGTGGACATATTTTGTATTTAGGAGACCAGTTGGAAAGGGAGCAAAGCTAGAAGTTTAGGAGCAGGGTTCAATTTGTTCTATCATGGTATTGAGAGGAAGACAAATGGAGTAGTGGTTATCATGAAAGAGGAGTTTGTTAGGACTGTCCTGAAAGTAAAAAGAGTGTCAGATAGAGTGATGAGCCTGAAGCTAGGAATTGAAGGTGTGATGATCAATGTTGTTAGTGGGTATACTCCACAGGTAGGTTGTAAGCTGAAGGAGAAGGAGAACTTTTGGTTGGACCTTGATGAAATGATTAAGATAAGATAAGATAAGATGTCCTTTAACAGTCCCACAATGGGGAAATTTGCAGTGTTACATCAGCAAAGATATAGATTACACGGAGGCGGCGGCGTAATGTAGCCGTTAATGTATAACATTAGCAGCAGACATTCATAAAAAGCATGCGAATATACACAATAAACACGAATACAGTGAAACCCCAGTTATCGCGAAAACTGAAAAAATGCTTAAAAAAACCTATACAGGTATACAGTATACCCCCTGTATACAGTACACCATATAGAATACGGGTAGAGAGAGAGAGAGAGAGTGAAATTCATGTTATAACAAAAAAAAACTTATTATTTTTTTTATTCCCCAGCCATTATTTTTGTATTTATTCAATTACTTCTTTTTGTATTTATTTGATTACTTCGACTTTTACCTGCTGGTACGCCGTCCGGTGTGCCCTGTGAAATGAAAGGTGGCATTCTTCATTTATTTATTTATTCATTCATAACTGACAGCCTCGCGCTCCGCTCGTGCCCGGGCGGAAGAGGTGCTCCTCTTCAGCTTAATTGTCACGCACGCCGGACCTACTCCCCCGAAGCGTGTCTCCGTTCGGTTGAACTTGGTTTCATTTCGCCCCGCTCGTGCCCCGGGCGGAAGGTGCTCCTCTTCGGCGTAATTGCCACGCACGCCGGCCGGCCTCCTCCGGAGCTCTCGTGCGGTCCCGAACGGAGCAAAATGTCGCCCCGCTCGTGCCCGGGCGGAAGGTGCTCCTCTTCGGCTTAACTGCCACGCACGCCGGCCGGAGCTCTGGTACGGTCCGAACCGCACGAAACGTTGCCCCCGATCGTGCCCGGGGGAACGTGCTCTTCTTCGTCCACTCTCCTCTTCGCCCACGCTCTTCTTCGGCGCACGCCGGCCATCTAACCGCTCCAGCGCCCCGTCGTGCCGCTCGGCGAAACTACAATGCCCCCGCGGAGCGGAGCGAATGGAGAGCCCCGATCGTGCCCGGGCAAAAAAGTTTTTAATTTTTGAATATTTTTTAAACCCGCGAAGCACTGAACCCGCGAAAGGTGAACCACGAAGTAGCGGGGTTTCACTGTATACATAAATCCCCATGTATATACACACTTACATCCCACAACATATACAAGTGTAAGGAAACACTCCTAATGTCTGTCCATGGTACAGAGAGGAAATGAATACAAATGCTGCAATGACAAAAGTACTGCAATGATAAAAGTACTGCAATGTTAAGAATACTGTAATGATAAAAGTACAGCAATGATAGAAATACTGCAATGATGAGAATACTGCAGTGGTAATCAAAATACATCATTGGTCAATATTTAAGTACACCATTGGATACAGTAGTGCAGTAGTAGTGTATATTGCATCCTAGGACTGCACAATTGATTAATGCCCGCCCGTTTGAAGGCTCGACCCAATGTTCTTGTTAAAAGTCTGACAGCAGCCGGCAGAAAGGAGCGGCAAAATCTCCCCTTCACACAGCGAGGGTGTAACAGTCTATCACTGAAGGAGCTGTGGATTGATGTAAGAGTGTCATTGAGGGGATGGGCTGGGTTGTCCAGCATTGATGACAGTTTCGCTGTCATCCTCCTGCCCTCCACTGAGTCCACAGAGTCCAGGGAGCAGCCCAGGACAGAGTTGGCCCTCCTCACCAGTTTGTCCAGCCTCTTTTTGTCCCGGCCCGAGATGCCTCCTTCCCAGGTGACCACTCCATAGAAAATGACAGATGAAACCACCGAATCATAGAAGTTCCTGAGGAGTGACCTCTGAACGCCAAAGGACCTCAGCATCCTGAGTAGGAAGAGTCTGCTCTGACCCTTCCTATAAAGAGCGTCTATGTTGTCGCTCCAGTCCAGTTTCAGATGAACACCTACTTGTAAGTTGAGACCCTCTCAACGTCTGTTCCCTGGATATTCACTAGTGCAGGTGGAGAGTGCCAACGTTTGCAGAAATCCACCACCAGCTCTTTGGATTTCCCAGAGTTTATATGGAGGCGGTTCTGTTGAGAACAGTCCACAAAACCCTGAGTGAGTTCTCTGTACTCCCGATTGTCTCCGCCAGTGATGAGGCCGACAATCGCAGAGTCATCAGAGAACTTCTGCAGGTGACAGGTAGGGGAATTGTATTTGTAGTCCGAGGTGTAGAGGGTGAACAGGAAGGGAGCCAGAACAATTCCCTGCGGCGCTCCCATGCTGCAGAGGAGCATGTCAGACACACAGTTCTGTGTTCTTAAGTACTGTGGCCAGTTTGTGAGGTAGTCGTGAATCCATGTGATGAGGTGGTGGGCCACTCCCGCATGCTCCAGCTTGTCTCCCAATTGGGTGGGCTGGATAGTGTTGAAAGCACTGGAGAAATCAAAGAACATGATCCTCACAGTGCTCCCCGCTCCAGGTGGGAGAGTTAAGTGTGGCACAGGTAGATGATGGCATCATCCACACTGATGCCAGGCTGGTATGCGAACTGGAGTGGGTCCATCGAAGAGCTCAACAGGGGGCGCAGATGGACGAGGATCAGTCTCTCCTCGGCCTTCATCAGATGAGACGTCAGTGCCACTGGTCTGAAGTTGTTGAGCTCCTTCGGGTGGGGGGTCTTTGTAACCAGAACCAGGCAGGATGTTTTCCACAGCTGGGGGACTCTGCCCGGCTTCAGGCTCAGGTTAAACCTGTGCTGGACGATTCCACACAGCTGGTCCACGGAGGATTTGAGGAGCTGGTTGCTAATCCCATCTGGACCCGGTGCCTTCCTCGCCTTCATCTTCCTCAGCTGGTTCTTCACCTGAGATGTTGTGAGGAACAAGGCTGAGCAGGAGGAAGTGGTGGTTGTCTGATGTGACTGGGAACTGAAGACTGTGGGGGGAGGAGGGGAGAGGGTGTCGTTCGCAGCAGCACGAGGGGTTGGCGGGCTGCAGCAGGGGAGACTGAGCGGGGGCAGGCATCTGATCGAACCTATTGAAAAATAGGTTCAACTCATTTTCCCACTGAAAGTCCCCCCCCTTCTAGGTCTTTGGTTGTCCGTGGCCCGAGATGGTCTTCAGGCCCCTTCAGTCATCCCTGGCATTATTATGTTGCACCTGTTCCTCCATCCGCATCCTGTAGGACTTTTTCCCCTATCTGATCCTCCTCCTCAGCTGAGGTTGCACTCTTTTCAGCTCATCCTTGTCGCCTGACACAAAAGGCCTCTTTTTCTCCTTCAGGAGAGCTTTAATGTCCGGTGTGATCCAGGGTTTGTTTTTGGAGATACATCTTACTGTCCTGGTGGGTATGGTGCTCTCCATGCAGAAATTAATATAATCAGTAATTGTGTCTGTTAGGCAATTAATGCCCTCCCCGTGGGCTTCGCTGAATACTTCCCACACAGTTGTGTTGAAACAGTCCTTTAAGTCCTCTTCGGCTTCTCTGGACCCTCTCTGAACTGTGCGTGTCACAGCTGGCTGCCTGCGAACCAAAGGTTTGTGCACAGGTTTGGTAAACAGGAGAGGAACGCAGAAGGACAGATGGTGGTTGACTTTGCAAAAAGGATGGAAATGGCTGTTGTGAATACTTTCTTCCAAAAGAGGCAGGAACATAGGGTGATCTACAATAGTGGAGGTAGGGGTACACAGGTAGACTACATCTTGTGTAGACGGTGTGATCTGAAGGAGATCAGCGGCTGCAAAGTAGTGGTAGGTGAGTGTGTAGCCAGACAGCATAGGATGGTAGGATGACTCAGGTGGTAAAAACGACAAAGAGGGCAAAGGCAGAGCAGAGGACAAAATGGTGGAAGTTGAAAGGGGAAGAGTGTTGTATGACCTTCAGGAAGGAATTGAGACGGGCTCTTGATGGTCAGGAGGAGCTCCCAAATGACTTGACAACTACAGCAAATGTGATCAGGTAGCGAAAGTCCTTGGTGTGTCATCTGGAAGGAAAGGAGATAAGGAGACTTGGTGGTGGAATGAGGGGGTGCAGAAATGGATCCAGAGAAAGAGGTTAGCGAAGAGGTGGTGGGACAGTGAGAGGACTGAAGAAAGTAGACAGTAATAAAGGGACATGCAGCAGCAAGTGAAAGTGGAAGTGGCAAAGGTCAAACAAGGGGCTTACGATGACTTGTATGCGAGGTTGGACAGTAAGGAGGGAGAGACCGATCTATACAGGTTGGCAAGGCAGAGAGACAGAGATGGGAAGGAGGTGCAGCAGGTTAGGGTAATAAAGGATAGGGATGGAAGTGTGTTGACAGATGCCAGTAGTGTGATTGGAAGATGGAAAGAGTACTTTGAAGAGTTGCTGAATGAGGAAAATGAGAGAGAACAAAGAGAAGAAGAGGCAACTGCTGTGACCCAGGAAGTAGCAAAGATCAGTAAGGATGAAGTGAGAAGAGCATTAAAGAGGATGAAGAGTGGAAAGGCACTCAGCCCTGATCATATACCCGTGGAGGTATGGAAGTGTCTAGGAGAGATAGCAGTAGAATATCTGACTGGGCTGTTCAACAGGATCTTAGACAGTGAGAAGATGCCTGAGGAATGGATGAGAAGTGTGCTGGTGCCCATTTTTAAAAACAAGGGAGATGTGCAGATCTGTGGCAACTACAGAGGAATAAAGCTGATGAGCCACACAATGCAGCTGTGGGAAAGAGTGGTGGAATCTAGACTGAGGGCAGAGGTGAACATCTGTGAGCAGCAGTATGGCTTTATTCCAAAAAAGAGTGGCACGGTTGCCGATTGGTTAGCACGATGGCCTCACAGTGAGAGACAGCATCGGGCGTGGGTTCGATCCTGGCTCCGGCCATCCTGTGTGGAGTTTGCATGTTCTCCCCGTGCTTGAGTGGGTTTCCTCCGGGTACTCCGGTTTCCTCCCACATTCCAAAAACATGCATGGCAGGTCGATTGAACACTCTAAATTGCCCCTAGGTATGAGTGTGAGCGCGGATTGTTGTTCGTCTCTGTGTGCCCTGCAATTGGCAGGCGCTACAGATGCATCAAATCAAGGACCAATAGACTGAGAAACAGTTTCTTTCCGAGAGCCATCTCCATACTGAACTCTCACACACACACACGAGACCACCCTAACCTCGCAAAACAGCATTGTGATGTGTTTCTATATGCCCTATTCAGTACTGAATTCCATTGCACTGTCTTCTTTATTTATCTAATTTATATATTTGTCTGTATTATTGTTGTATTGCACTGGAGAGGGGAGCCCTCTAATCTCGTTGCACACTTGAGTACAATGACAATAAAGGGATTTCTATTCTATTCTATTCTATTGACTGGCAACCAGTTGAGGGTGTCCCCCGCCTACTGCCTGAAGATGTCTGGGATAGGCTCCAGCACCCCCTAGTGGGGAGAAGCGGTACAGAAGATGGATGGATGGATGGATGGAGTACAAAAGATGCAATATCTGCTTTAAGGATGCTGATAGAGAAGTACAGAGAAGGTCAAAAGGAGCTGCACTGTGTCTTTGTAGATCTGGAGAAAGCTTATGACAGAGTGCCCAGAGAGGAACTGTGGTTCTGTATGAGCTAGTCAGGAGTAGTAGAGAAGTATTTTCAAGTGGTGCAGGACATGTATGAGGACTGTAAGACAGTGGTGAGGTGTACTGTAGGTGTGGCGGAGGAGTTCAAGGCGGAGGTGGGACTATATCAGGGATCAGCTTTGAGGGATGACAGACGAGGTTAGACAGGAATCTCCATGGACCGTCATGTCTGCAGATGGCATTGTGATATGTAGTGAGAGCAGGAACAGGTGGAGGAGAAGCTGGAGGCATGGAGGTTTGACTTGGAAAGGAGGGGAATGAAGATTAGCGGTGGCAAGACGGAGTATCTGTGTGTAAATGAGAGGGACCCAAGAGGAAGCGTGAGCTTACCGGGAGAAGAGACCAAGAAGGTGGAGGATTTAAGTATCTAGGGTCAACAGTCCAGAGCAATGGAGAGTGGAAAAGAAGTGAAGAAGCGTGTGCAGGCTGGCTGGAACGGGTGGAGAAAAGTATCAGGCATGATGTGCGATAGAAGAGTTTCAGCTAAAATGAAAGGAAAGATTTATAGAACTGTGTTGAGATCATAATAATAATAATAATAATAATAATATTCCCTTTATTAGTCCCACAATGGGGAAATTCGAGATTCGAACCCAGGCCTCCTGGGGAGACTGGGTCCTGAACGCGGCGCCTTAGACCACTCGGCCATCCTGGCAGATCCGTGATGTTGTCTGGTCTGGAGACAGTGCCACTGAAGAAAAGACAGGAGGCAGAGCTGGACATGGCAGAGAGGAAGATACTGAGGTTCTCTTTGGGAGTGACCAAAATGGATAGGATCAGGAATGAGTACATCAGAGGGACAGCACATATTAGGGGCTTTGGAGATAAAGTCAGAGAGGCTAGACTGAGATGGTTTGGACATGTCCAAAGAAGAGATAATGAGTATATTGGCAGAAGGATGCTGAGTTTCCAAGTGCCAGGCAAGAGGTCTAGAGCAAAACCAAAGAGGTTTATGGATGTAGTTAATGAGGACATGAAAGTCGTTGGGGTGAGAGCAGAGGATGCAGAGGACAGGGTTAGATGGAGACAACTGATTTGCTGTGGCAACCCCTGAAGGGAAAAGCCAAAAGGACAAGAAGAAGGCATGTCGGTAAATTTGGCCAGTCCATCAATCACCAGCAGCCGGGCCACTAGTTTGTCACCATCAGTTTGTCGTTATTTTATGCCCAACCAAACTGAAATCGTCAGTCTGTCATTGTTATTTTAACAGCACTTCTATCATCGCTAAATTACAGATCGTCACCACCAGTGAATTTCACCCGAATGTCTGTCTGAAAAAAAAGAACAGTCCAACAGATGAAAAAGCCAATTTGATTACTAGAGTTGTGTGCCGCGATTAAGAGCCCTTGCAATCCTGACCATGTTGGGTTACTGGCACAAAGGGAAGTAACCCTCGAAAATGTAAATATTTTTGTGTCTTAAGTCTGGGCATAGTTTTCTTAACATTGACCCAGCTTTAGACCCTCAAAAACAGTGTAATTTCTCTTCAATTAGAGCTTTCAATATCTTTTTAGCTTAACGTCTTTTGATGGAACACAGTTTTATCACGATCGGCTAAAATCTCTAGGAGCGATGAATTAAAATATGACCTATATAAAAGGCACTCAAAAATGGTGCCAATTTCCTAAGTAAATCAAAATGGACTTCCTGATAGGTTTAACATGTAGCCCTAAAAGAAAATTTTGTACATTGTGGGCTGTTACATATGCCTCCCAGATTTTGTAGATCTAGGTGAAACATACAACCGAGAATGTTTTGTTAAGAAGGAATTAGGAATTGATCGGGTCAGCCTGTGATATCAGTTAGCTATGATGTTAGTCATCTGATAGTCAGTAATGGTGTGTTAATTACAGACTGGTTGACTTCCGTCGTAACATGGCACTTAAATATTTCACAAATTATAAAACGTGAAAATAAAGGGGGATTCTTCTGTGCCAAATTGGAGGCGTGCTTATTGGGGTTGACAGGTCCAGTGATAAAAAAAAATGATGCTTCAGGGTTTGCAGGACGTGTCCACTCCTCCTTGGGCTTATCTACTGCTTACATCTGGAGTATGCCAGTAACTTCAAATACGCCTATGAATTTATCCATCCATCCATTATCTGGACCGCTTCTCCTCACCAGGGAGGTGCTGGAGCCTATCCCAGCTGTCATCAGACAGAAAGCGGGGGACATCCTGAACTAGTTGCCAGCCAATCGCAGCCTTTGAATTTATTTAATTTTTGTTTTTTATTTCGCACGTACCTTGTTTTGGCCTGTTATTTGAAATAAAGTAAATACGAATAACGTGTTAAGTATATTTAACACAAGTTATTGTTGTAAGTAAATATAAAGTAAATACAATAAAATTGAGGAAATACAATATAATAATGACTTGTAAATTCAACCTAACAATGTCATGTAAATTCAACGCGACGACATTCAATAAATTCAACGGAATGACGTTAAGAAATTCAACATTGCTGAGTAGATTCAACATAATAGCATTAAAGAAATTCAACACAACCATATAATGTAGTTAAAATTTAAGAATGTTTGCTGAAATTTAGTCGTCTAATATTCTTCTCATTCAAATAAAATTGTTGTGCGGGACCAGTTGACGTTACCTTGTCAATCAAATCAAACATTCTTTTGAGCGCATGAGCGATACATGTTTTGTGTTAATTGTATTTCTTTGTTCCTTGTTATGGTTGTTTCATTGTTTGCTAGTATGCTGTTCAGTTGATGTTTGGTGATAGTTTTGGTTTTGATGGAATACTGTGACAGTGTAGTGACTTGCCTTAATTGGCATTGTGTGATCGCTTATACATCTGCTTCCGTTTATTAAAGTCGCTGGAATTTGTTATTGACTCACAGTGTGTTTTAACACACACGCACAAGCACCCACATGTGTACACACGCACACCTACACCCACTCTTAAAATTAAAATAAAATAAAACTGTCACTTGTGTTAAAAAATAAATAACCCAAGTAAATACTACTCACCTGGTCCAGCTTCTCTGCCTGAGACTTGAGTCTTTGCACATTTGTCTTCATTTCTCCATTCTCTTCTTCTAATTGATGTATTCTGTGTATGTCAACAAATACAGGCCAATCCATTAAACTGAGTTATTAATTGAGTCAAACTGACTGAAACAAGCACATGGATACAAATAAAAATGCCTCACAACGATCATTGCATCCTCCGACTGTTACAGCCTCTGTTTATTCTTTTTGTCCTCTGCTGCATCTGTTATTGTCTGTCATACATGTCTTCATTTCCTACTCTACCCTATTCATATAAGGTCAACCAATGCGTTTGATTAATTTTCACCATGGTGTCCATAAAAACAGGCTTAAACACTTTCTTACTCTTCAGCATACTGTTTTTCTCCACTGTCTCTCTTTAAGAAAAAAAACCCAATAACATCACCATATTCTCACTATAGTAACGTGGAATACATGTCATACAATCAAAACAAATCTAAATTATTAGGTTAATTTCCTCTAGTCTTATAATGTCTTCTTTACAGTGATATTAATGTTGATGTTCCTTTTTACTATAACATCATTGGAAGGCCTCTTGGTGTCTCGTAATTATATGACTTCTGTCGAGTTGTGGCAAGCAGATTTCACAAGCAGCTGACGAAGACTGATAACACTGTGTAAAAGTTTAATGTCAAAAGATTAGATTTGTAATAGGGGTTTCAATCATTATTCAATTATTCCTCAATATCGATTGAAATTACGTTATGATGTTTATCCCCCAAATCAACAGGATCGACAATATTTATATTGTAAATAACTGATGTAAATGTGACCATTTGCGCATAATGTGATAAATTACACATCAAATAATGGAAATTGCATCTCTTATATGTAGCCCATCTTTTGAAATAAGCTTTACTATACAAAATTCCAACAATAAAACCAATGACCGCAGACTAAACTCGACTAAAAAATGGCATCGGTTTCTGTGCTATAAAAATAAAAAGGGAAAAATTGAGAATCAAATCAGGACTATAAAATCAAAAATCAATCGAGGATTTGAACAATCGTGACAGCCTTAATTTGCAGTGTTATGTCAGTCTGTTTTTAATACAGTGCAAAAACTCAGGAAAGATTTTTGTAGCATTAACCCCCCCCCCCCTCAAAAATGTACACATTGTTACAGTGTATGCATATGTAACCCAGTAGAGAAAACGCCATTTTATTTTGAAAAAACATTATTTTGTTAAGAGAAAGTGTACATCTCTCGTCTACTTGATTTCCTGTTGCGAGTGTCATTCATCTGATTATGACTTTCTGATTCGTCAAAGTCAAGTTGTCCCGCCTTCTCGAGACGCTATCTCGAGATTAGCTGTGTATATCGTTCTTTTACGCCTGGACGCCCAACTGAAAGGTTGCGTGACGATATCTAATGCTAATGTGCCGTTCGGTGAGTGAAATACTTATTGAAGTTGATATAAATGTGACCAATAATAAAATGTTAATTGGGAAATGTTTTATCTTAAGTGTGGATACCAGTGAGAACTGAGGGTCTGTGACAAATCGACCGTGTTCGTACTTGAACGTCGTCTTGGTGAGTCGCCATGCACTTGCTATGGACTGTCGTAAAAACGTTTATGTGAGGCTAACGCTAAGCTAACGTTAAGCTAATGCTAATCGCGAGTGGAAATGTACTGCTTGTTTACAGTGAAAGAGTTGATTTTACTTGTTTTAAGGTCTTTCTAAAGCAAGGTTTATGTTGACAAACAAATGTATAACTGCTCATTTTGATGTAATATGTGTTAAAAGTGAAATGTTGAATTGACTCAGTTATGTTTGTTATACAATTATTTCTTTATTGAAGTGATTGATATGTAAACCATAAAACATGGTTATTGAGAAATTGGACATATTGAGAAATGTGTTTATTGTTAGCTCATGAGTTCATTTCATGTGTTACAATGATAATTTGGAAAACATGCATGTAAATTAATAACTGTTATAAATGTGATATTTAGATGCAGTATTTATGATAATTGAAAACTATAGAGCTATAGCGACTGATGATACTGGAAACTGATAATAGACTTATTAGCTGCATACAATAATTTCATTATTGTTATGCAGGCTAGGTTTTTTGTCTTGGTATTAAACCAAGATCCGAAACTGAATGGATTCTCCTTTGATGGAGATGGCGAGCCTGAGCCCAGAACCACATCTGCGATAAAGGAACCACAGTCTTCACCAACTTCTTTGTGAACATCACGTGGTAACACACCTAATTACCACCACGACAAGACTTTTTTCCCCAAGACTACCGGAAAGAACATTGACTGACTTAAACAAAATATTACTGAGCTCAGTAGGACTTTGGGATTATTATTTCTAATTTTTGGGATTTGTGATTTATTTTATGTATATGATGCCGGCTGTGAATTTGTAAATAATTGTTTTGTTTTCCATGTTAATACAGTTATTGTTGTTGCTCATTTCTGCCTCCAGCTATTTCATTCACACACCTATCAATTATCACTATTGTAGCCTTCGAGAATCTAGAGTCTGGTCCAATTTATTAAATATCAAACTAACACTATCTTTAAGTAATCGGGGGTTACAGTAAGTTTTGGCGAGCCAGCCAGGAGTATTTTCTCGTAATACATAAGCTCGAATATATTTCCAAATGGATATTATTGAACAGCAATCTGTTAAAATTCCAAACTCGGTGATTGTCATTGGAATAGCTGGAGATGAGCAATGTGATGAGGTGGTGGAATTCCTTAAACAATATGGGTCAATTGCTAGAGCCATAAAAGTAGATGATGTTAACTCCAAGTATTGCGGTAGTGTAATTGTGGAATACAACTCAGGAGCCGCTGTCGACTCTATTGATCCTTTGCCATTTATGCATGTATCGGACAGCGGGGTTAGCTCGAAGATACAGTCTCTTGCGAGTGTTTATACACAAAGTATTGGGAAAAACACAACGAAAGCATATCTTAGTGATATTCAAAACCTTGCCAAGATGAGTGGTAGAGACTATGCAGAAGTCCTGAAAGACATGATGTCAGAGATAAACGATTCAATTAGAGATCTTCCAGAACCATTCGAACAAAATTATTTACCTGACAATCCGCCTGTAACTCTGTCAGTAGAACCACAGCCCTCGGTAGTTGAGAGTAACATTGGAGGTGCACGGCAGACCGTTACTAACCGATCACTTTGCAAGCCAACAATTTCAGAACAAGATTTAAATCCCCCAGAAGTTCAACGTGTTGTAGTTGAACACATAGTAAAAAGAGATGACTTTTCAGGGCCACAATTCTCACAGAAGCTTAGAGCTTTTTCAGGAAAGGATCCTCGTCCTAATTATGAGCCAGATTATGATACTTGGCGCTCTAGTGTAGAACTAGTCATGACTGATCCCTCAGTGTCGCAACAGCAACAGACCCGGAAAATCATTGAGAGTCTTCTACCCCCTGCTGCTGATGTCAT
The DNA here is from genome assembly GCF_059441095.1 of Idiotropiscis lumnitzeri. NCBI lineage: Eukaryota > Metazoa > Chordata > Actinopteri > Syngnathiformes > Syngnathidae > Idiotropiscis > Idiotropiscis lumnitzeri. Next base: position 15,073,134 of record NC_142405.1, read on the forward strand.
AAAGCACCTGAACCTCAACAGCTCACCTGCTGAATACCTCCAGTTGTTGGATTCAGCATTCGGAACAGTACAAGATGGAGGAGAACTATTCGCTAAGTTTCTTGACACATATCAAGATACTGGAGAGAAGCCATCCTCATATTTGCAACGCCTACAAGGAGCTTTGACGCTCACTGTAAAACGGGGTGGTGCCGCTAGCGATGATTTTGAAAGACTGCTACTCACACAGTTTTGTCGAGGTTGTTGGGATAATTCCCTTTTAATAGACCTCCAGTTAAAACGAAAGAGAACAAATCCCCCAACGTTTGCTGACCTATTGTTCTTGTTGCGCACCGAAGAAGATCAACATGCTACCAAAACTATGCGAATGAGACAGCATCTGGGAAGTGCAAAGCAAAAGGTGACTTCTCATGTGCAAATAGCCGAACCCGTCACTGAAAATGATAGCAACATTGCTACTCTGAATTCAATTACAAAAGAACTTTCAAGCCAAGTTGCGGAAATCCAGAGTCAGCTGGTGAAACTAACTGCCAAAACACAGAAAAGAAACTCTCGAAATGCAAAGAATGTACCCGAACCGAAACAAGAGAAACTAAAACTGAAAGTGAATACAAAAGAACCCATTGGACAAACCAACAATACTCAAACGAAAGCACCTAAACCGTGGTATTGTTTCCAATGTGGTGAAGATGGCCACATAAAGCCAACCTGTGAAAATGAACCAAATGCCGCTTTAGTGGCAGAGAAGCGGAAAATTTTTAAAGAAAAACAAAGGAAGTGGGAAGCTGAAAACCCGTCAGCTGCTATTGCACATTTAAACTAAGTACAGTCTCTGTTGAGGGGCAAATGGAGACTGTTGCCAGACAATCACGTCCCACGAAAGAAAAGCACAACGCTAACCTTAAACAGTCTTTGGCTAAGCAGCAAAAATGCAGCTTGCCAAAAGGCCTAGTTGGTTCAAAATGTACCGCTACTGTTAGCATTTCAGGTGTTAATGTTAACTGTCTTCTTGATTCTGGATCACAAGTGACCACAGTCACAGAGTCGTTTTTCAAACAGAACCTTCCAGAACAAACCCTTTATCTACTCTATGACCTTTTAGAGGTAGAGGGCGCTGCAGGACAGCCTGTACCTTATTTAGGTTACATAGAAATGACTGTTACCTTTCCAAAAGATATTTTAGGGACAGTGATTGATATACCAACGTTAGCTCTAGTTGTTCCGGATATACACCCAAATAGTCAGACACCACTGTTAGTTGGAATGAATGTTCTTGATGTTCTTTATGAGATTTATTTAGACGTCAAGACTATTGAGCACCTACCTGTTCCTTATGGGTTCAGAGCACTTCTGAAGACTCTTGAAATCAGACACATACAACACAAAGATGGCAACATTGGGTTTGTCACCCTGGCAGGAAAAACAACTGCTGTTGTCCCAGCTGGTCGCTGTGTCGTCCTGGAGGGATCTGCTAATGTTCACTGCACATCAGTTGATTCATGCGCTATAATTGAACATCCAACTCAATCTTCCCTACCAGGTGGCCTTTGTGTGAAGAGTTGTCTGATAACTCTTTCTTCCCGAGCTCCATACAAAGTTCCTGTTGTGATCACCAACGAGACAGACCAAGATGTGACCATTCCATCTACCTGCGTGATCGGAGAGCTTGGAGCGTTCCGTTGTGTTGTCTCGCAGCATAATGTCACAAATTCGACAGAGCCACCCATGAACAAAGAGGCGTCTCTGACTTTCAACTTTGGAGATTCCCCAATACCCCAGAATTGGAAGGAGAGAATAACCAAACAACTCTCTGATATTCCAGAGGTATTTGCTCACCATGACCTTGATTTTGGGTGTACTAGTAAAGTGAAACACTCCATCAAACTTCTTGATCCAACTCCCTTTAAGCATCGTGCACGCCCCATTCACCCCCAAGATCTGGAAGCAGTCCGTAAACACCTTCAAGAACTGCTTTCTGCCGGTGTGATAAGAGAGTCACAGTCACCCTACTCCTCTCCGATTGTCGTGGTGAGGAAGCGGAACAATGACGTCCGTCTATGTATAGACTTCCGCAAACTTAACTTGCAAACAGTTAAGGACTCATATGCTCTTCCAAACCTGGAGGAGACCTTCTCAGCGCTTTCGGGATCCAAATGGTTTACAGTCCTTGATCTCAAATCTGGTTATTACCAGATTGAAGTTGAAGAAGCAGACAAAGAGAAAACCGCATTTGTCACTCCACTTGGGTTCTGGGAATTTAACCGGATGCCCCAAGGTGTAACCAACGCACCAAGCACCTTTCAACGATTAATGGAACGTTGTGTTGGTGACATGAACTTGAAGGAAGTACTTGTATTTTTGGATGATTTAATCATCTTTTCAAGTACTCTTGAGGAACATGAACGACGTCTCATGCGAGTACTTCAACGTCTGAAAGAGTATGGACTGAAATTATCATCCGAAAAATGCAAATTTTGCCAAACAACAGTGCGTTACCTTGGTCATGTAATCTCAGAGAATGGTGTTGAAACAGATCCCGAGAAGATTCAGGCCTTAAAAACCTGGCCAAGACCCACAAACCTCAAAGAGTTGAGGTCCTTTTTAGGATTTTCTGGCTACTATAGACGTTTCATAAAGGGATACTCATCTATAGTGCGCCCACTTAATGACCTGACACGAGGATACCCACCATTCAGCAAAAAGTCCAAAGAAAAAGAATCAAATCATACCTATTATGATCCCAAACTGCCATTTGCCAGCCGATGGACACCTGACTGTCAAAGAGCTTTTGATTCCATCATTGAAAAGCTAACAACAACCCCGATCTTAGGTTTTGCAGACCCAAAGCTACCTTATTTGCTTCATACCGACGCCAGTACGACAGGCTTAGGAGCAGCACTCTATCAAGAGCAGGAAGGTCGGCTTCGGGCCATAGCATTTGCCAGTCGAGGGTTGTCCAGAAGTGAAGCACGCTATCCAGCTCATAAGTTAGAGTTTTTAGCGCTCAAGTGGTCAGTGACAGAAAAGTTTCACGATTATTTGTATGGTGGTAACTTTACTGTGGTGACGGATAGTAATCCACTCACATATATATTAACCTCTGCTAAATTAGATGCAACGGGATATAGATGGCTTGCTGCTTTGTCAAACTACAACTTTAAACTGCAGTATAGAGCAGGCAAACAGAATTGTGATGCTGATGGACTTTCCCGACGTCCTCATGGAGATCTTGTCAATGATGCACAGTCAAGGAAAGAGCAAGAACGAGTGAGCCAGTTTGTCGAACGTCATTTAGCCGACAACGACATGTCAGAGCTTGTTGATACAGAAGTTATGCAAGCAATTTGTCAGAACCATCTCATTAAAGCCAAGAACCCCAATAACTACGGTGATGTCACACTTGTGGAGACATTTACCATCTCAGCAAGTGCAATCCCTGACGCCTACAGTTCTGAAGAATTACATGGTCTGCCAACACTTCCTGCTTTGTCCACCTCTGAAATTAAAGACCGACAAAGAGCTGACTCAACGATCAGTCAAGTGATTGCGCAGATCGAATTTGGTCAAACACCCCCTCCAACCTCCCGGAGGGAATTACCGGATCTTCCTCTCTTACTCAGAGAACTAAATAAATTGGAATTGCATGACGACGTGTTATACAGAAAACGACGAGATGGAGACCAAGTGACTTATCAACTTGTTCTTCCTGAAGAACTCAGATCATCTGCACTTCAGAGTTTACACAATGATATGGGCCACTTGGGTATTGACAGAACCCTTGATCTGATCAGAAGCCGATTCTATTGGCCTCGGATGGCAACAGATGTTGAGCACAAAATAAAAACATGTGATCGCTGTATCCGTAGAAAGAGTCCTCCTGAGAGAGCAGCTCCTTTGGTCAACATCACCACCATGCGACCGTTAGAGTTGGTTTGCATGGATTTCCTCAGTCTAGAGCCGGACAGCAGTAACACAAGTAACATTCTTGTGATGACCGATCATTTTACTAAATTTGCCCTTGCAGTGCCCACACCAAATCAAAAGTCCAAAACCGTTGCCAAGTGCTTGTGGGACCAGTTTATTGTTCACTATGGCATACCTGAACGTCTTCATAGTGATCAGGGTCCTGATTTTGAGGCAAAACTTATCAAAGAATTGTGTGAAATTTCTGGCATAAAGAAGATACGGACTACTCCATACCATCCACGGGGTAATCCCGTTGAAAGATTTAATCGAACGTTACTCAGTATGCTGGGAACTCTTGAAGACAAACAAAAGTCCCATTGGAAAGAGTATGTTATGCCCTTGGTGCACGCATACAATTGCACGCGCAATGATGTGACAGGATATAGTCCATATGAATTGATGTTTGGTAGGAAACCCAGATTGCCAGTCGATCTTGCATTTGGACTACCCTTGAACAAAGATCAGAAGATATCCCATTCACAATACATTCAAAGTCTCAAAACACGACTGGAAGAAAGTTACAAGATAGCTTCAAGAAATGCACAAAAAGTAGCAGATAAAAACAAGGCCAGATTTGATCGTAAAATCTCTGTCTCTGAACTTGAAATCGGGGACAGGGTTTTGGTGAGGAACGTGCGACTGCGTGGTAAGCATAAGCTTGCAGATAAATGGGAAACTGACATTCATGTTGTTGTGAAACGAGCAGGGAACTTACCGGTTTACACAGTCAAACCAGAGTCGAAGCAAGGTCCTTTACGAACCCTACACAGAGACCTTTTGCTTCCGTGCAGTTTCCTTCCTGTTGCCACAGCAGACCGACCTGAACCGACACCCGTTAGTCGTCCAAAAACCCGCCTAACGACTGCAACAGAAATTCCTGATGCTGATGAATCTGATCTACCTGACAACGATGTTGTGATTCCATGGATTGATGATTCCCAATGCCAGGAGATTGCCAGATTTACCACTGTGCGTGACTATACGACAACCCCAGATGCAACAAAATCCTTGGATACAACACCAACATTGGACAGAAACTTTCCTGAAAACATTGGAACTGAGAACCTGGATAACGGAAATGGAGATGGGGATGAACCTTTGGAAAATGTTCCAGATGCTATCAACAGTGAAGTTGAAAGTGGAAATTCCCCTCTGACTCCTGACATACCTGAGGAATCCAAATCACCTGCAAGTACTCCTGTGGATTCAGTTGAGGAACAAACTATTGACTTATCCAAGAAACTGGACTATGATGATCCTGTGACCACTCAACCATTGAGGCGATCAGAGAGAGATAGAAGACCGCCAATGAGATTAGACTATCCTAATTTAGGGAATCCCCTAGTGACAGTTGTAAAGTCTTTATTTCACGGTTTAACTTCTGCTTTCACCGACTCTCTAAATAATCCAAATGAACAACATTTGCGAAACATGCATCGGGACATGCATGGTATTTTACAGGGGAGGGTGTAACCCAGTAGAGAAAACGCCATTTTATTTTGAAAAAACATTATTTTGTTAAGAGAAAGTGTACATCTCTCGTCTACTTGATTTCCTGTTGCGAGTGTCATTCATCTGATTATGACTTTCTGATTCGTCAAAGTCAAGTTGTCCCGCCTTCTCGAGACGCTATCTCGAGATTAGCTGTGTATATCGTTCTTTTACGCCTGGACGCCCAACTGAAAGGTTGCGTGACGATATCTAATGCTAATGTGCCGTTCGGTGAGTGAAATACTTATTGAAGTTGATATAAATGTGACCAATAATAAAATGTTAATTGGGAAATGTTTTATCTTAAGTGTGGATACCAGTGAGAACTGAGGGTCTGTGACAAATCGACCGTGTTCGTACTTGAACGTCGTCTTGGTGAGTCGCCATGCACTTGCTATGGACTGTCGTAAAAACGTTTATGTGAGGCTAACGCTAAGCTAACGTTAAGCTAATGCTAATCGCGAGTGGAAATGTACTGCTTGTTTACAGTGAAAGAGTTGATTTTACTTGTTTTAAGGTCTTTCTAAAGCAAGGTTTATGTTGACAAACAAATGTATAACTGCTCATTTTGATGTAATATGTGTTAAAAGTGAAATGTTGAATTGACTCAGTTATGTTTGTTATACAATTATTTCTTTATTGAAGTGATTGATATGTAAACCATAAAACATGGTTATTGAGAAATTGGACATATTGAGAAATGTGTTTATTGTTAGCTCATGAGTTCATTTCATGTGTTACAATGATAATTTGGAAAACATGCATGTAAATTAATAACTGTTATAAATGTGATATTTAGATGCAGTATTTATGATAATTGAAAACTATAGAGCTATAGCGACTGATGATACTGGAAACTGATAATAGACTTATTAGCTGCATACAATAATTTCATTATTGTTATGCAGGCTAGGTTTTTTGTCTTGGTATTAAACCAAGATCCGAAACTGAATGGATTCTCCTTTGATGGAGATGGCGAGCCTGAGCCCAGAACCACATCTGCGATAAAGGAACCACAGTCTTCACCAACTTCTTTGTGAACATCACGTGGTAACACACCTAATTACCACCACGACAAGACTTTTTTCCCCAAGACTACCGGAAAGAACATTGACTGACTTAAACAAAATATTACTGAGCTCAGTAGGACTTTGGGATTATTATTTCTAATTTTTGGGATTTGTGATTTATTTTATGTATATGATGCCGGCTGTGAATTTGTAAATAATTGTTTTGTTTTCCATGTTAATACAGTTATTGTTGTTGCTCATTTCTGCCTCCAGCTATTTCATTCACACACCTATCAATTATCACTATTGTAGCCTTCGAGAATCTAGAGTCTGGTCCAATTTATTAAATATCAAACTAACACTATCTTTAAGTAATCGGGGGTTACACATAACTCTTCAATGAGAAAAAAAAAATTAAAATAGGAGTTAATAATGTCATGTCATCATCCACACACCTTATCCTATACAGGGTCGCGGGGGTGTTGGAGCCTATCCCAGCTGACTACGGGCAAAAGGCGCACTACAAGTGTACCACTACACCATCATAATTGTTTGATGGATTGCCACCAATAAAATCAACTGCTGGAATTTACACTCTTTTGTAAGTCAGGCCTATGCAATAAATTAACATGACTTAACTTTACCTTTGGGCGGCACGGTGGCCTCACAGTGCAGAGGTCGTGGGTTTGATTCCAGCTCCGGCCTTCCTTTGCAGAGTTTGCATGTTCTCCGCGTGCCTACGTGGGTTTCCTCCGGGTTCTCCGGTTTCCTCCCACATTCCATAAACATGCATGGCAGGTTGATTGGACACTCTAAATTGCCCCTAGGTATGAGTGTGAGCCCGGATGATTGTTTGTCTATGTGTGCCCTGCGATTGGCTGGCAACCAGTTCAGGGTGTACTCCGCCTACTGCCCGAAGATAGCTGGGATTGGCATTGATAATGGATGGATGGATAGATAACTTTACCTTTGCATTTGCTGTCGGTTGTAACTCATGATTTTGGTTGGTAACAAACACAAAACCATGGGAAATGATCACTCATTCACAATACCTGCGCTTGCGCATATGCACATTGTATATTATCTGTGTATGAACATAAAAAGAAAAAGCAAAAAAAGAAAATGGCTCGTCCAAAATTAAGACAACCTTTTGTAGATCTTGCTGAAATTTACAACCAGGGCTGCTTTGTTAAAACTGTCTTGAGGGTGCTACTAACCAACAAAATATTTATTATTGTGCCAAGCCTGATTTGTGAGTAAGGTATGATGAGATTTTGTGCATGTTTCGACCTTCAAAATCAATGCTGTTTTCTTGAAAAACAGTACGTTGTCATGGCAAAGTCTCACAAAAATCACAAACTTTGTGTTTCAACATCATGAAAGCCTGCCTAAACACTCTTCCCAGCAAATATGAGGTAGATCTGGTAAATCATAATAGCACCATAGCAACTGATACATCAAGATAAGTCAAGGAACAACCAGTCACAAGAGTCTGGTGGCCGTCCCAGGGGCCACACAGGAGTTGTGAGGCGCCAGAGCAGAGTCAGAGGGCGGCTGCAGGACTTGCACCACCAGAGGAGACTCAGAGGGTGGCCACAGGCTTCCCCGGCAGGACCAAGGTCAGAGGGCAGCCACACGGCTGCAAGGCTCGCGCCGATAGAGGAGCGTTGTATGGCGGTCGCAGTGTTTGTGGCACCGGAGCAAGGCCTGATGGTGCCTGCAACGCTTGCGCTGCCAGAACAGAGTCAGAGGGCAGCCGCAGGGCTTGCGCAGCCAGAGCTATGTTGGAGGGTGGTCGCACTGCTTGCACGGCCAAACCAAGGTCGGAGAACAGAGCTTGCGCTGCTGGTGGCGAGTCGAAGGACAGGGACAGAGCTTGCACCGCCGTAGCAGAGTCAGAGGTCGGCTACAGAGACACATAGTCTCCAGTGTCATTTTCCAGAAGGATATCATTCAAAACTCGTAGCAAGGTTGACTCTATGCATCATCTTTAAACATGACTGAAAAACCTCCATGACATTATGTTCATCCAAGAAAGATTTTAATGGTTTGTGCACCACCTTCTCTAGATTTTAGAAATTAAAGGCAGCCTAAATGGGTCTAAAATTTGACAGCACATCTTGATCAAGCCCTGGTTTATCAGGCAGGGATTCCACTACAGAATGTTTAATATGTTGGGGGACTACACCAGAAGACAGACAGCTGTTGATAGAGGCCAGTATCAATTCACTGACACTCGGGAGAAACTCCTTTAAGAAGTGTGGAGGAACGCAGCTAAATGGCTTAATTTGGCAAACCACATCCTCTATAAATGACAAGGAAACCGCCTTAAATGAATCCAACACTGAGGAACAAGGAACCCAGACAGAGGGGTCAAAAGTGGCGTTCGAAACGAAAGCCCAAGCTGAAGCAACCTTGTCAGTGAAATAAAAATGCAGAAATCTATTGCACATTTCAGGGGAAGAATCTGTCCAAATCGGCTAACGGTACTTTTAGCCATTTTAACTAGAGTACGTAGATTATGTTGACTAGCCTGAATAAAACTTGACAAGTCTTCCCTTTTGGACTCATTCATTTTGCTTTGGTAACAACGCATGCAGTTTTTTAGGATTTGATCAGGGACTTGCAGAGACTTGTTTTGCTGCCCGAGTTCTCTCATTAAACCATGGTTCCGATCTTACTTTTGGCCTCATAATTTTTAATAGAGCCACAGAATCCAACATAATCTCTCAGTCCAGATATGTCCCTCGTCCACGTTTGTATTTTAATCCATTTTGTTTTACGTGTTGGTGTTTTTACCCCTATTTGTGTTATTACTTTGTATTTTACTCTGTACAGCATCCTCGAGTGTCCTGAAAGGTGCTGTTATTATTATTATTATTATTATTATTATACTAGAGAATGCAATTTCTGGAGAAATTGCGTGTGAAGGCTGAGGAGCTGAAGCCATTGAGGTGGAAGGATGTGGAATGATATTGAATGATTTTGAATCATAGAGAATGAAATTGAATGAGTTTGAATCGTAGAAAATAGAATTGAATGAGAATGTGGAATGATAGTGAATGATGGAAGGTGGTAGGACGTTGAATTATAGTGAATAATGTTTAAAGAGGGAACAAAAAGCTGATCAAAGGCAGAGAACTGACTAGCACTGAGGGGGGTTAAAATGTACTCACTAGTAGTAGGTTTAACAGCAGCAAATGAAAAGACGACGTTAAAGAGAAGTCGTGTGATCATGAATCACATTTTCCAGCACTTTCAAATTTGAAACCAAAAGATAAGATCTAAAGTATGTCCTCGTTTGTGAGTGGGCTGTTTTTTCGGATTGATGTGGCAAATATACACTGAAGCAAAGTAAGCAACGTTTTCAAACATTTGTAGTTTCTTAGCATTGTACCTGTTACACAGGAAGTCTATCTTTGTGTTTCTTTCCCTCTCCATCTTGGAGTAAACTTCACAGTGCCTCTTAGACTCTTCCTCCAGACTCTGATCTGCCTTTGACTCGACATCCTTCATCTGCTCCTCTAGTTCATGCACACTGGGATACAGTAAATAGATACAAATAATATAAAATAATGAAATGAGACATTGACTGTACATAAATACCATAGTCATATTGCAGTTTAAGCCTTGAAAGGATTTTGAACTGAGTCTGTGTGTGATGTGTGGCATAAAACCAGAAAGGAGATTGCTATGTGAGTGTCTTGAGTTAGTCAGCAGCTAGCCCGCTGGATAGTGACTTTTCACTCCAAAAGTGGAGTGTTATGTGTGTAATCTTCAAAGCTTTTCAATACACGAGTGGTCGTGCCTGCAGCAATTACTTACATGCCTTCTTCAAAGCAATTGAAACAAAATTGCACAATGTTTTGGATAACCTACCGATGGACAAGTTGTGTATTTTCCTGTTTGAGTTTACACTTGAGCTCCCCATTGGTCAGACTGTCGCTCTCCAGCTCTGTCACCTTCTTTTCAAGGTAACTCACCTGAACATATGACATATCAGTGTTACACCAAATAGCCACTCCTCACGTTGACTTCAAGTCTATCAAGTTCAAGTCAAGTTTTACGAACAAAGAGAAGACAAACTATAATGCCAACTACCAGCTTAACTCCAACGTGATTGGTGAAAACACACTTTTTAAGAATGCATTTTGTGTTTGACAGTACCTTCTCTGTAATGTTGAGAGCACAGGAGTCAACACTCTCTGTGAACAAATCCTCTGCGCTGCTCCCCTGACTGGACACGTTTTGGTTGGCCTGAAACAGCTGACTAGAGGGATGAGAAGACATATTAGAAATAACTACCATTTTGGCTTTCAGAGACCAGGCTATCTGCAATGTATCCTCTATTCCATTCTGGAGGGGTCAAGGTTGTCCAGTCGATTAAAAAAAAAAAAAAAAAAACATTTGGGAACTTTTTCCACGTCAACGATAACGTAAAAATAAAAAAAATAATGGTAAAGAGATCCGGCAGCACGGTGGACGACTGGTTAGCATCAATGGCCCCACAATGCAGAGGTCGTCGGTTCGAATCTGGCTCCGGCCTTCCTGCAAGGAGTTTACATGTTCTCCCCGTGCCTGTGTGGGTTCCCTCCGGGTACTCCGGTTTCCTCCCACATTCCAGAAACATGCATAGCTGGTTGATTGGACACTCTAAATTGCCCCTAGGTATGAGTGTGAGTGTGGATGGTTGTTCCTCCATGTGTGCCATGCGATTGGCTGGCCTACGGCCCGAAGATAGCTGGGATAGGCTCCAGTACCCCCCGCAACCCTTTTGAGGACAAGCGGTACAGATAATGGTTGGATGGATGGTAAAGAGTTCTATTTTTTTATACATCTAGACTCATTCAAGAAATACTCAAATACAAGTCAAATTTGGTAAAAGCATGGTAAGACACACATCCGTGTCTCCATGGGAAGCCATAGAGGGCCATGCCCCCCCCACACTACCTTTTTTTCCCCATTTAATTTTTATTTTATTTTATAGTAGCAATTTTTATGTTGGGAAATAATGCTGAATTGTCTATCACTAAGACAGTAAAAATGTCAAGAAACAATGGTGTGATTTGGTTTGATTGATGGGTATGGTTATCTGCAACAGCCTAAGACCCCGTAGTCCTTTGAGCAAATAAGGTTTGGTGCACAAGCAATGAACACATTAATGTTGTAATGCAAAAATTTCAAAGTGAAGCTGCAAGTTCTTTGTCTGACAAGTCATCTATATATTTGTAAATAAAGGCTGAGGACACTAACGCTTAACTATAAGCATCTAATATCTTACACTGCTTAAAGTACAATCGATGGTCAAAAAACATGGACATCAACCTCCAATAATATCACAATCATAGCCCAATATTGTGTAATTTATGGACAAATCATTTTTCTCATGAAGCCACACAAGCTTCTGTCGTGAACGCTTTTATGAAGACGAAAACGAAAATCAGTAATGTTGGGGACAATCTGTCTATATATCTATCTTCAAAGGTTGATGTGCACATACGTAGAGTTGTGAACAGATATTTTGGTCACAATTGATCACAGGTTTCTTACATTACTGTTTTTAGACCGTCACTTTCATGCGACAGTGTGGCAAGTGAGGAGGGACAACATATATATTGGGGTCGACAACTAAAGAACCATTCAAAAATGTTTCAACAACGGCAGTCAAAATTCTTTATAACTAAATTGAAGAGTGAGTTCCTATTCCTTCCTTTAATTTTATTTCTGCAGCAGACAACACATTGAGCTGGGTAGTCCATTCTGAATGTTACATTAGTGCGTCAAACATATTGGAGGTGGCCATCGTATTATTTTCCGATTTTATAACTAAGACTCATAAAATCAAAAGTGTTATAATCTATTTTGGTTGCTTTTAGTTTAGTTTCAGATTATCCCTGTGTTTCTTTGTGTGTCTCATTAGTTAATTGTGTACACCTGTGTTTGTCATCCCGGTCCCTTGTGTTACCCAATCAGCTCCCTCCAACACCTTAGCTTGTCAATGTGTTCCTCATTGTCTTGCTAAATTGTTTGTATTTAGTTCCTTCTTTCCTTTCCTTCATGTCGGTTCATTGTCTCTATCAGTTGTATTATGTCCTTCATCCGAGCCATGTCTTGTTGCTTTTTGTTTTTCTCCAAGTCAAGTTTGTTTAGTTATTCTGATTCTGTGTTATTTTGGACTTTAGTATTTTGCGCAATTAGACTCACTTTTCAAACCTGGATATTAATGAGCAGCTCCGCTTCTAGTTACAATCTGCGTTGGTACCACAATATTGGAACACAGGTTGATCAGCTACACAGTTCTATGAGACAGGATCACCCCGTCAAAACAGGTTCTTTTTAATAATGCTGCGTGAGCAAACCTTGTACTAAATCTTTTAATTATTGGGTTATTTTTGAAAAGGTTATGAAGAAAACCTTTTGGAACAGTGGGGAAAAGATGCATATATATATATATATATATACAGTGAACCCCCGCTACTTCGCGGTTCACCTTTCGCGGGTTCAGTGCTTCGCGGGTCTAAAAAATATTCGGGAGCATTGTAGTTTCGGCGAGCGGCACAAGGGGGCGCTGAAGCGGTTAGACGGCGGGCGTGCGCCGAAGAAGAGAGTGGACGAAGAAGAACAGGTTCCCCCGGACACGATTGGTGGCGACGGACACGATCGGGGGCGACATTTTGCTTCGTTCGGGACCGTGCGTGAGCTCCGAAGGAGACCGGCCGGCGTGTGTGGCTGTCAAGCCGAAGAGAAACAACTTCCGCCCGGGCACTCGCACGGCGACATTTTTGCTTCGTTCGGGACCGTGCGTGAGCTCCGAAGGAGACCGGCCGGCGTGTGTGGCTGTCAAGCCGAAGAGAAACAACTTCCGCCCGGGCACTCGCGCGGCGACATTTTGCTTCGTTCGGGACCGTGCGTGAGCTCCGAAGGAGACCGGCCGGCGTGTGTGGCTGTCAAGCCGAAGAGAAACAACTTCCGCCCGGGCACCGGCGGAGCGCGAGGCTGTCAGTTATGAATGAATAAATGAATAAATAAATAAATGAAGAATGCCACCTTTCATTTCACTGTCATGATCCGTGCCTGTCATGCCGCGTGTGTTTTTGTTTTTTCAGCGGTGAGGGCGTTCCTCCAGCGATCGTCTCGCGCCATGTCGTCAGCTGCTGCGAGACGCGCTGATTACACTGACTATATTGTGATAATAAATATCTTTGTATCAACCACCTTTTTTCCCGGGTCTGCGTTTGGAGAGTCCTGTTCAATCCTCCAGTTCTGCTGGAGGATCATAACATTCACAGGGCACACCGGACGGCGTACCAGCAGGTAAAAGTCGAAGTAATTAAATAAATACAAAAAGAAGTAATTGAATAAATACAAAAATAATGGCTGGGGAATAAAAAAATAATACGTTTTAATAATAATTTGTTTTTTTGTTATAACATCAATTTCACTCTCTCTCTCTCTACCAGTATATATATATATATATATATTTTTTTTTTTTTTTTAAGCATTTTTGAAGGTGTGCCGCTACTTTGCACCTATATATATTTATATATATATATATATATATATATATATATATATATATATAGGTGCGAAGTATATATATACACTGTGGTTTTTTTTTGTTTTTTTTTGAAGGTGCGACGCTACTTCGCGGATTTTCAGTTTTCGCGGGTGGTCTCGGTCCCCATTAACCGCAATAACCGGGGGTTCACTGTATACACATATATACATACATATATACACATATATATACATCCATGTATACACATATATATACATACATGTATACACATATATATACATACATGTATACACATATATATACATACATATATACACATATATATATATACATATATACACATATATATATATATACATATATACACATATATATATATATACATATATACACATATATATATATATACATATATACACATATATATATATATACATATATACACATATATATATATACATATATACACATATATATATATACATACATATATATACATACATATATATACACATATATATATATACATACATATATATACATACATATATATACACATATATATATACATACATATATACACATATATATATACATACATATATACACATATATATACATACATATATACACATATATATACATACATATATACACATATATATACATACATATATACACATATATATACATACATATATATATATATATATATATATAGAGAGAGAGAGAGAGAGAGAGAGAGAGAGAGAGATTAGTGCTGTCAAGTGATTAATTTTTTTTAACTAATTAATCACAAAAATTTCCATGATTAATCACGATTAATCACATTTTTCAACTACCATTTTTTGCGAAGCTTGTAACAGATATTTACTTGAATAATATCTTGGAATTGATTCAAAATCACCAAATATGAAGTATATTTAATTCAAAGACTGTTCTAATAGCTTTCTTGGATTATTAAATACGATCTAAATGGAGACATCTTTACAGACATTTATTTTCGAAACATTTCTCAAAACTGCCCACAAGCGCCACACTCCATCAGTGTTGGTTTGCAAGGCCCAGTGGTAACTTAAACACAGTGTTTTGCTCTGAGACGTGCTTAAGAAAGCTAATATGGCACAATATTTGAAAAGTATTTTTTAAGTAAATCAAACTGAGTTAACCGAGTTAAAATTTTTGGGATTAATCACCTGAGTTAATGCTTTAATTTTGACAGCCATAATATATATATATGTCAGTCTGTCTGTCTACCCAGATAGCAAAAGATGTTCAACAACAGTTTGTCAGCATTTACGTTTGTGATTCAAAATCTACATTGAATCTACATTGTATTTAGTTTGAATTAAGAAATTTCAAAGCTCAATGTTTGGTTTCAACGTAGATTCAACGCTTAAGACAAACCATATTGCAACGGTGATTCACCCATATTTCCCTATCAGGGTACCTGTCTATCTATCTAGCTAGCTATCTGAAAGGAAAGAATGTAACCTGAATTGCATCACAGACAGGCTTCCGCCTCCGCATGCGACGACTGATAATTTATTATGCATTGCAACACCAGCCACTTCTGACAGGTGTCGTCAGTGATGGATTGATAGACCTTCCGTCAGTACTGACTCAGAGAAATTTGCGAGAATGATTCAGTTTCATCAGAATCTGACCAAGAAAATGCCACGTTGAAATGGGGAAGCAGCTAAAACACTTTAAACGTCACTGCATTCTGGCCATCTCAGATTTAAAAAAATCTTAAAAAATTGTTGACCAATTGTTGATTTGTTGTTGTTATCGTACGTTCAGATTAATATATGCATACATTAATGATAAAGTCCAACCAACGCGGGCACAAGGAACTTTCTGAGTTGCTGACTCCTGCCATACACTAACATGAATGATTGACAATATATACAATACAATGTGTGTCCCTCCTCAGTTGCACTTCCCGTATTTCCGCAACCATAAGGCACACTTTAAAGTCCCAAATCTTCCCCAAAACAAACGAGGCGTCTTGTAATGTGACACGCCTGGGGATATGTCAAATTTCGCCAATAAGGCAGCTTTTAAATCCTTGTAGCAATGTGCCTCTTCCTGGTCCATTGCTGTATAGGCTTCTAAAGCTTTTCCTGACAGAAGTGGTACGAGGCGACAAGCCCACTCTATCTCCGGCCATCTCCAAGTCCTTACGATACGCTCAAAACGCACCAGGTAATTTTCAATATCTGCATAGGGCCTCATCTCCGCCTGTTGTAACGGCCTAATGTACTGCCCATCGACGTTCTCCTCCTGCGACTGGTGCAATGCCGTGGACTCCCCCTGAGGCCATCGTACCTGTGCAGGTGTAGGCAACGCCATGTAGGGACTGCTCGCACGAGAGACCACTTCCCCTGGGTCGCTTCGGCGATTAGGGGTTGACGTTTGTAGTGAGACACGAAGGTTACAAATCACACCCAGCAGACCTTCTTCCTCTCGTTTCTGCTGGCCCACCATAAAGTCCTTCATCAGGCCTAGGAGCTCACTGACCGGTGGCTATAATGATCCAACAGCTCCAGACTTCTCCACAACATTGCCGAAATCCAGCTCCTCCTCAAATTTTCGCTACTGAGAACGTCGTTTTTCTTCGGCATTCCATCCCACTTCTGACACCATATGTGACGGGGTTAAAAAACGGCTTTCAAGTAAGACTATGGCCAAGCCGAAGGGTGTAGAGTTCTTCCGATTTTATTGAATATATCAGTCCAAAATAATGCTCCGTACGTACCATTGGCCATAGTCTTACTTGAGAGCCGTTTTTGAACCCCGTCACAACGGCACATTGTGTGCTGCTAAGTGCAGTGTTAAAAAGACTTTCTCTGCTGCCATCACATGTAACATCGTCAATTAACATTTTAGTGAGGTCACCCATACAAAAACACGTATCTTATTCTTGCAGTACATTTTCCCAACTAAAGTATAATTATTGTAGCATATTAAAAAAAAAAATGTCAAAATGACTCACTGTCCGAATGCTGTGCTGGATATACTTCTGCTGGGGCTGAAAGACAAGAAAAGAAATTAAGGAAGATTTATGTCAAACAAATTCAGGCACCATTTTATAGTTTCATGTAATTAAAATCAGACACAGACTGTTTCGCCAATGATGTCATAGTCATGGCCCCGACCCCTTCGCAGTGTGCCCATATATATAGTTTGGACATCCTATGACATCACTCCCAATGATGTCATACTTCAAATCTATTTACTCTGATTGCACGCTCCTCTGTCCTCACTCCTCTGTTCACAATCTTGTACCACCGACTAAAAATTCTATCGATGAGGGAGGAGATTGACAATTGTTTTGGTTAATGAGATGATCACTCCTCTGTCATTTCTTCTTCTTCTTCTTCAAAAGATGAAGTCACATCATTTGTATGTCACATAATACGCCATCTGGGTGTCAGATGTTTTACGATCACCACAAATGTCCACTTCATGCTTTGTTGCAAGTTGTATTAAAAAATTAAAAAGGTTTATATGTGCCTCTATTGCTAGATTAAACCGTATATGTATATATATATATATATATATATCCCCAAACCATTTAAACTTCCTCAGCTTTAGGTTTTTAATTGCCACTTCCCAGAGCAAACACATCTACATGCACATCTTAACTTCTTCCACTAACAATCTTCGCTAAATTTAGTACCTATCCAACATACAAAGATCTCTGAAAAGGCTTACACCCTTGAGACATATTACCACTTTCCTATCATGCAAGGCTCAGCATCTTGTTACAACTTAGGGCATGACAAAAACACACAACCCAAATAGGATTTGTTTTAGTTTTTTTAAAGCAAATAGCTGAGGATAAGTTCACCCAAAAAATACTATTGGTGAATTTGAGAACAGCAAACTGCCAAGAGGTAGGGTTCACTTTATTACCCTTTTAAGTATCTTAATCAGTGTATTGAATCATTTAAAATTATAATTTGTTGTTGCATTTTAACATCTCAAACATAACTAATTGAATGCTTGTCATTTAGAGACATGATGCTTTAATAACAGTTGAAATGAAACAGCTAAAGCTAAACATTGCATCTGTGCTTGTATGTTTTCGTTCGTGTGCATATACTTAACCTGCTCGCCTTGATGTTGCGAAGGCGAGCATCCAAATCATTGAGCAGATTCACTTTCTTGCAGCACTGAGAACAGTTAATATCCAGCAGTTCACTAAAATACAGCATTTGCTGAGTTGTGTGTCCTCCACTGCAGCTACAAATATACAAAATTATCCACACAGTTAACTCATCATTGGTCAGTTAATGAAAAAGAGTACATTAAGGTCAAAATACACATACATGGCTCTATTTTTTGTGGCCATGCCAAGCACATAAATCTGTGCGGTGGCGGATTTGACCGAGTGTTGTTAATTTAGCAGGGGTGCGCCAGCTGGCATGTTTTAAAATGGGTGGTTTGAGGCATTGTGAGCGTCAACACAGCCGACTTCATTTGACACTGTGGTATATTTTGTTGATGTGTGGGTCTGGCTTAGCTTCCCTCCGGACAGGTCGCTGAGCATGGCAGAATTGGTGATTCGAAAAATTTCTTTGACACAGCCATTTTGGTTAGAGAGAGATTTTATTCTTGTCACATGCTGATGTCAAAAGAAGTCTCCCCAAAAAGAAAAAGGCAAAAGCTAACCCCTCTCTCCGGCCTTCCCTTCATATAGGGAATGGCCACACAGGACATGAATACCTAATTTTACCTTGTTGCACATGCAGTCTTCAACTTTGCCTCAGAAGCGCCCTTCGGTGAGAGCAGATATGGTTGCTCTTTGAAGTGGCCTTCTGATGCCATCCAGTCTGCTACTATCAGCGCTCTTCACATCCCTGAAGGCCTGCCATAAATACTGGTCAAGCCTTTTGTCCCCCAGGATACTACCTTCTTACATTCGAATTTCAACACAAAGGCTGGTCACTTCTTTAGTCTCGAATTCCCTCATAGTTATTTAAAGAGAATTACTAAAATGGTCATAATAGTGGGTATAAAAATACACTACACCACTTAACAAAGAGACTTCACTGATTCCCTTAAATGAGAAGTGTTCACATCTCACATGGAGACCTCTCAGTCGGGAAAAGAAAACAGCGGGTGTCATATTTATGAATGAAATGGAGATGACAAACCACACATGTCCTTGGAGCTCATGCATGTCTCTGCACTTGGAGCAAATTCACCAAAATTCCATTAGACAAGTTGTCTATTTTGTTCCAAACGTTAAGATGTGGTCTGATGAGGCGTAAGTTTAGACTCACAAAAACAAATATGTGAGATGTGCCAGGCACATAGACATACCCTCGCTATGCTGAAACGCCGAGTATTGTGCAGAACGGTCAGCCAAATTCTCAAACAGGCACAAGCCTCTAAAATCAAGATACGCCGGGATTCTCGCATGCACTGTCAATAAAAATATTTTAGTTTATTTGTATTTCATGTTTGGCTTTTGTTTCATGAGTTTGGAATCCCACCATTTTGTTTTGTGTATTTTCTGTTTTAAATTTTCCTTGCTGTTTGCAATTGCAAGTTTCAAATCTGGTTTTCCTGGCTCTGTTTTGCCAGCGCATTCTGTTTGGACATATTTTTATAGTTACGTGGTTGTCAGAGTCTGACTTTTGTGGGATTGGCTTTAATTTTTTCATTATCGAACTTGTCAAGATGTATACAAAATTAAATTTTGTACTCAACTGTTTTCCCCATTCACTCTATGGCTGAAAGTGTATTGGCAATTGTGGGTCTCGTTTTATTTTTTATTTTTTTATAAATACCATATGAGCAGCACCTTGCTCAAAACATGACTCACAGCACAAAGTAAAATAAATACAACCAACCAAGTGACGGCTCGTAACTTGAAAAACTTGTAAGCTGGGCCACTCGTATGTCAAGGCATGACTGTATAAATACAAAGAATCACATAAATCCACATTATGGTTTATGCGGGTATAAATTAGTGTTTTTTTTTTTAATAACTGATTAGTTGTCATGGCCTGTGGTTGTTGTTTTTGGTTTAGAAGTTTGGTTTCAGGTTTTTCCTTGTGTTTGTCTGTCTTGTTAAGCTTATTGTGTACACCTGTGCTTGTCGTCCCATTCCCTATTGTTACCCAATCAGCCCCCTCCGAGCCTTTGTGTCTTGTCCAGGTGTGTTCTCGCCAATTTGTTTGTATTTAGTTCCCTGGTTCCTTATCTCCTTGTCCGTTTGTCTATTGTCAAGTGTCTGTCGTTCGTGCCGCATGTTGTTTTGATATTCATTCATTATTGTTCTCAGTCTACGTCATAGTCAGGTCAAAGTTGTTTTGTTTTGTTACTTTATCCATGTTGTTTTGTACATTAGTAGTGTGAAGTAAGTTCAGAAAATACCAAATTGAATATATTTGTGTCACAAGTAAAATTACTATACATAATACAAATAATAAAGCATGAAAAATATTTTTTATTCGGTATGTTTGACAAAGTAATCATATTCCCGAAGTGCGATTCTGCCAAGCGACAAACCCGGCGGATGTGTGATGTTATTCCAAGACTGCTATGGCAGAGCTCAACATAAAAAATGTATTAAGCCAGTGAGGAATTGACTTTGACATCTCAAACGTATCAGAGGGGATCCAGGTATTTAAAGAGTTGGAGGAAGAGGAGCATGTTGGAATTATCTTCATTGGACCATACATGTACGTGTCAGACGCTGTCAAATCATCCTGTGTTCAGATGATTCACGCAGGTAGAAGATTTTGGAAGACCACCGGACATGGAGTGGAGACTAGACTTATCGTGAATGGAAGAATGTTAAGTTATATAGGCTGGGGTTATTAGCTTTGCATTATTGTTTTAAATTTGATGGGCTGCCGTGCTGTAAATGACGCTGTCACGATCCGTGTCTGTCATGCCATGTGCTTTTGTTTTGACAGCTGTGGGGGCGTTCCCCCAGCGATTGTCTCGGGCCAGGCCGTCAGCAGCTGCGGGACGTGCCCACCAGCTCCACACCGGATTCCTATTCACTCACTGATTGCACACACTATTTAAGACACTTACACTGACTCCCCAGCGTCGGATCGTTATCCCACATCGCTCACGTTCATGTCCCATGCTCTTGATCGCACTCTTGTTAATAGTTCCCTTGCTACTGCGTGTTTTGAGTTGTTTTTCCCGCCAGCTACTGCTCGGTGCGTTTTCTGTTCTTTGCTTCCCGATTGGAATTCTCTTACCCTTGTGCGGTAAGCTATTTGCGTTTTGGTTTCTTTCCCTTGCCTTTTGCAAGCGCTTTTCGTTCCTCCTTACTGCCTTTGATCCCTGGTGTGATTTTCCGCCAGCGCCCTTGTTTATCCCTCATTCGATAGTTAAGTTCCATAGTCGCTATAGCCGATAGCCCCAGTTGATTCACGATTGCATATTGGAGATTGTCTATTTGATTATTAATAAATATCTTTGTATAACCCATTTTCCCGTGTCTGCGCTTGGAGAGTCCTGCTCAATCCACCAGCACTGCTGGTGGATCATAACAGAACGATCCGACCATGGACTCTGCGGACACTGAGAAAATTCTCGAAGCGCTGGCCAGCCAAGGACGTCTGGTGGGGCAACAAGGCACCGATCTCGCGAACCTTCGCGACGCGGTCGGCATGCTGGCCCATCGTTGCGAAACCTTCGACGCCCGCGTAAATAGCCTCTACTCGCATGGCGCGCCGGCGGTCGATCCGACCGCAGCCGCGATCGGAATGCCACCCCCGGGGTTCTCAGCACGGGAGCCCAGTCTGCCTCACCCCAGCCGGTATGGGGGGGAGCCGGGTCTCTGCGGCCCGTTTATTCACCACTGCCGGTTAATTTTTGACCAACAGCCGCAGACGTACGCGCACGAGAGTACAAAGATAGCATTCATGATGAGTCTCTTGACTGGCCCAGCGAGTGCATGGGCCATGGCCGTGAGCAATGCCCGTCCGGAAATCCGGTCCTCGTTCCCCGCGTTTTTGGCCGAATTCCAACGCGTGTTTCACCACCCCATTCGGGGAAAGGAGGCTGGAATGGAATTACTGGACTGCACCCAGGGGAATCGGTCGGTGGCCGATTACTCCATCGCCTTACGCATTCGCGCGGCAGAGAGCGACTTCGACGACTGCGCTCTACGGACCGTGTTCCGCAGGGAGCTGAACTCCTCCCTGAAGGATGAGCTGGCCGTCCGCGAGGACGCCGCGTCACTGGAAGAGCTCATCATCCTGGCCATACGACTCGACAACCGCCTGCGGGAGCGACGTCGAGAGAGAGCGGCCGAGCAGCGAGTTTTCGAGCCAGCGCCCCCCCGGCGCTGGGAGCCCCCGCCGGTCGACGAACCCATGCAGCTAGGAGCCAATCGCTTGGACGACGACGAACGCCAGCGATGGCGCCGATCGGGAGCGTGCTTCTACTGTGGATTACAAGGTCATCGAGTGGCCGCCTGCCCGGGACGACGGTCACGCCGGACTTCCACCCCGCTCCGCGGGGACCAATGTGAGTCGGCAGCTGCTGCCTCCGGCGATCCCCCTCATTTCAGGGGGGCGACCCCCAGCTCAGAGACGCATGGATTACTTCACCGAGACTCTAAGAGCGTCACGAGACTGGTGGTCGAGGGGGAGGTAATGGGCCTGACGGCCAGCATCCGCGTCCGGGCATTGATCGACTCTGGGGCCGACGACTGCTTTATCGACTCCGGCTTAGTGGAAAAACTAGGTTGCACGGTCTCGGAGCTCGGCAAGTCCGAGCGGGTTTGCGATCTCGACGGGCGTCTCCTGGCCGATATCAGACGGGTAACGCAGCCACTAACCCTTAAGCTATCAGGAAATCATATCGAGACACGCTCGTTTTTTGTTATGCCGTCCAGGGCGGCGCCCATCGTCCTCGGTATCCCCTGGTTGCAGGCACACAATCCCCTGATTGACTGGGGACGGATGGCCATTCAAAACTGGAGCCCGTTCTGCCATGCCCAGTGCCTCCGTTCGGCGGAGGAGTGTCTCCGGATTCCGCCCGCGCCGGCCGAAAACATTAACTTGACTAACGTTCCCGCGATTTACCACGACCTCCGAGCTGCATTCAGCAAGGAGAGGGCGAAGTCGTTGCCGCCGCACCGCCCGTACGATTGCGCCATAGACCTCGTTCCGAACGGTCCGCTGCCGTCCGCGCGCCTGTATAAGGTCTCCCAGCCAGAGCAAGCCGCCATGAAAGAGTACATCACCGAGTCTCTGGCCGCCGGGCTAATCAGACCTTCCACGTCCCCGGTAGGGGCAGGACTTTTCTTCGTTGAGAAAAAAGATAAAACCCTACGGCCCTGCGTAGATTACAAGGCCTTAAACGAGATCACGGTCAAGAATCGCTACCCGCTCCCCCAGCTAGACTCCGCTTTCGCCCCTTTGCAGCAAGCCGTAATATTCACCAAGTTGGATCTTCGCAGCGCGTACCACCTCGTGCGAATCCGCGCGGGGGACGAGTGGAAAACGGCGTTTAAGACCCCGCTGGGGCATTTCGAATATCTGGTCATGCCGTTCGGGTTGTCCAATGCTCCCGCCGTATTCCAGGCCTTTATTAACTATGTCCTGCGGGACTTGCTTAATGTAACCTGTTTCGTATACTTAGATGACATCTTGATCTTCTCGCGCACCGCGGAAGAGCACCAATTACACGTTCGGGCCGTCTTGCAGCGCCTCCTAGAGAACCGGTTGTATGTGAAAGTCGAGAAGTGCGAGTTCCACCGGAATTCAATAAAGTTTTTGGGGTTCATCATAGAGGACGGGCAGATCAAGGCTGACCCGTCCAAGACGCGCGCCGTAGTGGACTGGCCGCCGCCGGCAAACCGCAAACAACTACAAAGATTTTTGGGTTTCGCAAACTTTTATCGGAGATTCATTAAGAACTACAGCCGCCAGGCGCTTCCCCTCACTCGCCTTACTTCCACCAAGACCAAGTTCGCTTGGGACGACCAGGCCGAGACCGCGTTCCAGAGACTAAAACAAGCATTCACGAACCCCCCAGTACTGCGTCATCCTAATACCGAATCTCCTTTTGTTGTAGAGGTGGACGCGTCCGACTCAGGAGTGGGGGCGGTCCTTTCCCAGCGCTCTCCAGTCGACCAGAGACTCCACCCCTGCGCCTTCTTCTCCCGCCGACTCAGCGCCGCCGAGGCTAACTACGACGTGGGAAACCGAGAACTGTTGGCGGTGGTGCTAGCCCTGCAGGAGTGGCGGCACTGGTTGGAGGGCACTACCACACCATTCCTGGTCTACACCGATCACAAGAACCTTTCCTACATAAGCACCATAAAGAGACTTAACCCCCGCCTGGCGCGCTGGTCCCTCATCTTGAGCCGCTACAACTACACGCTGACGTATCGACCGGGGTCAAAGAACACCAAGCCCGACGCCCTATCACGCATCCACGACCCGGTAGCCGAGGAAGGGGGGCCGGATAGCGTGGTGCCCAGAGACCGCCTGGTGGCTTCCCTGCAGTGGGAAGTGGAACAGCAGATTCGGGGGACCTAGGAAGAGGCCGACCAACCCCCCGGTTGCCCAAAGGGACGGTTGTACGTGCCGGTTTCGCACCGCGCGGAGGTATTGAAATGGGGACACGCATCGAAGGTGGCTTGCCACCCAGGGGTGCGCTGAACGCATGGTCTCATCGCCCAACGTTTTTGGTGGCCGGCCCTGGGGAAAGACGTCACGGAATACGTCCAGGCCTGTCCCGCGTGTGCATCCAGCAAGGCGTCGCATCAGCCCCCGGCGGGGCAGCTGCGGCCATTGCCCATCCCTTCCCGGCCGTGGTCGCACATCGCGATGGACTTCGTCACGGGCCTCCCGGCTTCCAGGGGCAACACCGTCGTCCTGACTGTCGTTGACCGCTTCTCAAAGTCCGCCCACTTCATCGCCTTGCCGAAGCTGCCCTCCGCCTTGGAGACTGCCGACCTGCTAGTCTCGCACGTGTTCAGGCTTCATGGCATCCCCGAGGACATAGTGTCGGACCGAGGCCCCCAGTTCATCTCCAAGGTGTGGAAACGCTTTTGCCAGTCCCTGGGTGCCACCTCGAGCCTGTCATCCGGCTACCACCCCCAGTCAAACGGACAATCAGAACGCACCAACCAAGACCTGGAAGCAGCCCTCCGTTGTGTCTGCCTTGATCGACCATCCTCTTGGGCCGACCATCTCCCATGGGTGGAGTACGCACACAACACCCTGATCTCATCTGCCACCGATCGTTCCCCCTTCATGACAGCCTACGGCTACCAGCACCCGCTCTTCCCTACTCAGGCGGGGGCGGAAGAAGTTCCCTCCGTCCAGCGCCACCTCAAGAGGGCACACCGTGTCTGGAAGGAGGCCAGGGCAGCCCTTACCCGCACGGCCGAGCGCAACCGGCGCATAGCGGACCGCCGTCGGCGTCCAGCCCCATCATACCAAGTGGGGGACAGGGTGTGGCTGTCCACTCGCGACCTCAACCTGGCGGGCTCGTCACGAAAGCTGGGCCCGCGCTTCGTGGGTCCATTCGAGGTCGAGTCCATCCTAAACCCCGTCTCAGTCAGGCTCAAGCTTCCCCCCCACAATGAGGATTCATCCCGTGTTCCACGTCTCCCTCATCAAGCCGGCCCTCTCCAGCCCTCTGGCCCCCTCCACCGCACCGCCACCACCACCTAGGATCGTCGACGGTGACCCTGTCTACACGGTTCGAGAGATCCTGGACTCCAGGCGCAGGGGGCGAGGAGTACAGTACCTGGTCGACTGGGAGGGCTACGGTCCGGAGGAGCGCCAGTGGATCCCCCGCTCCTGGATCGTGTGTCCATCTCTCGTCCGCGATTACCACGCCGCTCATCCGGAGAAACCAGGTGGTCCGCCAAGAGGCGTCTGTTGAGGGGGGGGTACTGTCACGATCCGTGTCTGTCATGCCATGTGCTTTTGTTTTGACAGCTGTGGGGGAATTCCCCCAGCGATCGTCTCGGGCCAGGCCGTCAGCAGCTGCGGGACGCGCCCACCAGCTCCACACCGGACTCCTATTCACTCACTGATTGCACACACTATTTAAGACACTTACACTGACTCCCCAGCGTCGGATCGTTATCCCACATCGCTCACGTTCATGTCCCATGCTCTTGATCGCACTCTTGTTAATAGTTCTCTTGCTACTGCGTGTTTTGAGTTGTTTTTCCCGCCAGCTACTGCTCGGTGCGTTTTCTGTTCTTTGCTTCCCGATTGGAATCCTCTTACCCTTGTGCGGTAAGCTATTTGCGTTTTGGTTTCTTTCCCTTGCCTTTTGCAAGCGCTTTTCGTTCCTCCTTACTGCCTTTGCTCCCTGGTGTGATTTTCCGCCAGCGCCCTTGTTTATCCGTTCGATAGTTAAGTTCCATAGTCGCTATAGCCGATAGCCCCGGTTGATTCACGATTGCATATTGGAGATTGTCTATTTGATTATTAATAAATATCTTTGTATAACCCATTTTCCCGTGTCTGCGCTTGGAGAGTCCTGCTCAACAGACGCTTGGTGAGATAAGCTACTTGCTCCATTAATTCTGCTAGTATTGAGACCACACATTCTCGCGAGTTGGTTTCCTACGTTGTCATTGGTAAGCCATTTAAGATATAAATACACACATGCTGTTCAACTCTCTACTTAACACCCGCCCGCTCGTTCTCCTCGGCTCACAATACACACAACACACCACACGTTTTTCAAAATGACTGTAATCACACCTACCCTTTTGTGAACCCTTTATCATAAGCAAAACGGTTGAGAAAAGATCTTCGAAGCACCTGTGTCAAAGAGCACTAGTCGTCCCTAGCTTGTCATTCCCTCTTTTTGTAAGAACGAAATTGTTCCACTTACGTGCTCTATTTTATTTATTTTTTGGGGGGGGCCACTCCAAAAAAAGCTTCCCAGAATGCGAACAATGCATTACCACACAGTTGAGCAGCGCACTGGACAATAAACAATGTAGCACAATGGCGACTGGCAGCTCGTAGTTCTGCCAATGATGTTATTCCCGAAGAATACCGGCGATTGACGATCAAAAGCATTTTCATTGTCAGGGCTCTTGCTATGGGTCTAACTATGAATCTAGGACGTTTGCGTTAAAAAATCTAAAGTGAGTATTCTTACAATAGATTTATTATTATGGTCAAGTTTACTTCACACTTGGTCTTTAAGTTTCTCCATTCTCGTCCACCCGCTTCCCTCCGTTTGGGTCCTCCTCCTCCTCCTCCACATCAAACCTCCAAGCAAAAACGTGACAGAATAACCAGACCAACACTGGACCCAGTGGGAAGCACCTGGCGATGTGCTCGTCGTCACCGGTCTGCCTGCCTGCCTCTGCCCGCTGCCACCCCCAGTGCCGGCACCTCTGCCCGCTGGTGCCCCATTGCAGCTGCAACTGCAGGCCCCAGTGCCAGCAGCCCCCCCATGTGCCAGCTCCTCGCTCACTGCCACCCCGCGAAGAAAGCGGTCATCTCAAGTCCTTGATCCAGCGGCACACGTCATGCGGCCGTCTCAAGTCCCTGATCCGTCGACGCAGATTATGCGGCTGTCTCAAGTCCCAGTTCCAGCGACGCATGTCCTGCGGCCATCACCAGTCCTTGTGCGTGTTCTGTGGCAGCTACGGCCGTAACCAGTCCCGACGTGGCTTGCGACCGCCCTCCATCTCTGCTTCACTGGCACGCGACCTGCAGTGTTTGTTGGTTTTGGACTTTCAGTTTCAGGTTTTTCCTTCTGTTAATTTTTCTTGTTAAGCTTATTGTGTGCACCTGTGCTTGTCGTCCCATTGCTTAGTGTTAGCCTGTCAGCTCCATCCAATCCTTTGTGTCTTGTCCAGGTGTTCCCCGTTGTCTCGTCAATTTGTTTGTATTTAGTTCCCTGGTTCTTCAGTCTTTGTCCGGTCATTGACTGTCAAGTGTCTGTCATCCGTGCCGCATGTTTATTTGTTGTTCTTAGTCAGGTCTAAGTTCTTATAATAGTGTTTGTTTTGTTACTTTATCCATGTTGTTTTGTAGTTTAGCATTTTTGTTTATCCCAGTGCGTTGTTAGCCTTTTTGTTTATTTCAATTAAATACACCTTTTAAGTTACTCCATTCTTGTCTCCCTGTTTTTGGGTCCTCCTCCTCCAAGCAAAAATGTGACAATTAATAACTGATACCGGTTAGTTGAGTCCCCTACACTCTTATTGTAAACTGTTATATTATCTGTTTTTATCCCTGTAAAAAAAGCTCATGCAAATGGCTGTTTTCTTTTCAACCACCAACCTCGCCGGAAGAGGGGATCCCAAGTTTGAGAAGCATTTATCTTGGGATTCATTTCCATGGATTGGGCTGCTTGGAGAGCAGTCTACGTCCTTCCCTTCACCATAGTCTTCAAATTTTTCCTCCCTGGAGATCAGAGATGCACAAGTTAGAAAACTAAAGTAGTTATGTTCACACTACAAAGCATGATAACAAATTACACATGAATTACACATTTTCCAAGGAAAATGACTGTGAGAGATTCCAATCACATGTGACTAAAAAAAGACACCAAATGCATGTAACTGACCTGTTTTGCCAACCAGTGTCCAAGAAGTCAGTGGCGTTGACATTTTCAATACAGCTTTCGGTTTTACACTGTTCATATTCCTTAACATGCCCGCTGCTTTCTGGATAAGGCTGCATGCACAAAATAACAGGAAGGTCCTGTTTTGCCTCGCTATTCTACAAAAAGAAAGACCCATCAAGAATAGAGATTAAAAAACATGAAGTTGGAGGAGTTTCATTTAAGCAGGCCTTAGCCTTGTTTAATTGTTTTGTTTAATTAATTTTGGATAGACATCAATTACGGGCGGCACGGTGGCCGACTGGTTAGCACGATAGCCTCACAGTGAGAGACAGCATTGGCGTGGGTTCAATCCCAGCTCCGGCCATCCTGTGTGGAGTTTGCATGTTCTCCCCGTGCCTGCGTGGGTTTCCTCCGGGTACTCCGGTTTCCTCCCACATTCCAAAAACATGCATGGCAGGCCGATAGAACGCTCTAAATTGCCCCTAGGTATGAGTGTGAGTGCGGATGGTTGTTAGTCTCTGTGTGCCCTGCAATTGGCTGGCAACCAGTTTAGGGTGTCCCCCGCCTACTGCCCAAAGATAGCTGGGATAGGCTCCAGCACCCCCCGCGACCCTAGTGAGGAGAAGCGGTACAGATGATGGATGGATGGATAGACATCAATTACTACTTTTTATTACTTTTTACTATTAACAGCAATGCTCTGTTCCGAACTCTCGCAATTTTCAGGGGTTCACTGTATATACTTTTTGAGACATATTTGTTCGAGTGTGCCATTTTCCAATGTAAAATATTTGCCTTCACTCACTAAAGATTGTTTATATTGATTGACAAGTATAATTTGTCAACTGATTATGAAGTGACTCCAAGGGGGAAAATACTACTGGTGTGTTGCTGTCTTGATGTGGCCTCGGTTTTCTCTTTATGTCCTTGCAATGAACACGCGAGAGCGAACAACGTGGGTGTGACAGCGGATGGTTGTTCGTCTCTGTGTGCCTTGCGATTGGCGGGCAACTAGTTAGTGTGTACCCCGCCTACTGCCCGAAGACGGAGACTCCAGCACGCCCGTGACCCTCGTGAGGAGAAGCGGTTCAGAAAATGCATGGATGGATACATGTCAGAGACCGTTATGAACTAATCTGGGTAATTTCAAAAGTTTTTTTTTAATTGCTTGTGGATATTCTTTTTCAGGGCACTTAATCTATCGTAACTGGACTGCTCAGGTTGTCATAGAAGTCTTTTCGCCTTTCATTTTTTTAATTATGAAAAAGTCAAGGAAAGTGCTAATAGATGAAGTTATTAATAACACTCAGTTTTCATAGATCTCTTTTATTATCTGTTATTCATGAGTTTTAATGTAAATGAAATCCTAGGAGCAAGCCAATGAGAGCATGACAGCTTCACAAAGAAAAGGTGTGGATTTTAGTGTGGACCTTTCAAGATGAATATGCAGATATACCAACTATATGTAATCTATATCTTTTTTTTATTTTAAAGTGTCCAAACACCTTTTGAAATTTATTTCCAACTTAGTTCTTTGTGTGCATTTCAGCGTTCTTCAGCAACGAGTAACCGGTTCTGTTGCTTTAGGGTAAATACAGAGCAAGGATCACTGTGGTGTCTGGTTTGGTGCTTTTAGTGTACACAACGCATGTAAATCAGCATGAAAATAGATACGTTAGAATAAAAAGAAAAAGCCTGCTGATCAGCACCATGGATAGAGACACACACTTTACTACTAGGAGATTTCAAGGTCCGGCCAAATCTGCCTTCTAAAAACCTCAACTAAAACTATTATGCCTGAGCATGTGGTTGCAATGCATTGTTCAAATGACTGGTTAATGCCTCAACTAAGTTGTCGAAGAAAAGTTTTATTGAAATTACAAATTAAAGAAAATAAATTGTATAATTAGCACAGCTTGCGTGACACCAATATAAATAAAGTTCATTGGTAATATAGAGGGAAAAAAATAAAGACACACAGACACCACCAGAATTGACTAAAGCTAAGGCCATTCAGAATAACACACCGGGACGCCACCGGAAGTAACCGAAATTGAAATCATAAAGCCTAACTTTGGAAACACGGTTAGAATGGACCAAAAGTCCAGTTTCACCCAATCAGAAAAAGGGGCATGGTCTTGAAAAACAGTATAAAAGTTTTTGTTTTGTCAGGATTCAGTCAGACTCTTGTCAGTGATGGGGAACTGTCTCTGTTAGTTTTTTTTTGGGAATAATAAAAAGTGATCAGTCAGAATCCTGGAGTCCTGACTCAATTATAATAGTATTTTTTCTGCTGCTACAAGACGGCCTGGGAGGATCCCGCTCTTTACCATCCCCTCCCTCTCCGGCCATCACAGTTCACCTCCCGGCGCAGTGGGGCGGGGACCTGTCGGGCCGCTCGGGGGGCGAGTATATGGAATTTTACCTGGTAATGGTAAGAACTCTCCATCAGAACTGACTGGTCAGAAGGAAGACTGCAAGGACGTGAGAGCATAGTCAGTGTCTTATAACCTACCAAAAAAGGAAAGACACACAGGAGAAACAGAATGAGTAAAA
>NC_142405.1:15117734-15122734 GCF_059441095.1 Idiotropiscis lumnitzeri
CATTGTAACATTTTTAAATGATGTTCTCCTTTTTAAGGAATAATGTAATCGTTGAGGCATATGATATGATCACAATATGGCCTTAACACTTACAGAATCATAACACTTAACATTACAATACCCCTAAAATAACACAGTATCTGTATGCGTTCACAGTGCAAGGCAATGATTCAAATGTACTTGAAATTTTGTATTAAAGAATTCTGCATATATTTTCATAGGGTCATTAATTTGGACATTTTAAATTTCTATTCAATATAAGACATCCAAGACCAACATTATTCTAGCAGAGACTAAAAAAATTCCAGTTGACACCATTTTAACACGAGCCATGCTTTTACAAAGTGATTCTCAACTGCTGGTTGGGACCCAAAAATGGGTTGCGGACAAATTTTGCATCGGTCATGGACAAGAGATTTGTAGAAACAGTTTTTAAACAAAACATGTTCTTCATTCTTCTTAATTTCTATGAAATGGGGTTGCAACTTTTTAACAAAAGGAAATGAACATGTGGGCCCCATGGTGACAATAGTCAGAACCACTGCCTCCGTCCTCCACATGTTTAAGTTTACCCCACTTTAAGAGACATAGATAAGCCCATGACAAGTCAGCTCAAAAGGCACCTAATACAGATGGCAAGTGTGCATCAGTTAATTTGTTAGCCATTGTAAGCCAATTATTAAATGCTATGTTTTGCTTCAATTTCACCGTGACAATACATTTTTCATAAACTCAAACTCAATTCCTGTTAAGTTTCACATTCTTAAAGTACAATACAAAGGATAACAGCAATAGAAAAGGCAAAAAACCCAACAGACTACATTGTTTTATTTGGGGGCAGGTGTTCACATAAAACTCTTAAGTACAAAAAGACAAATGCAATCTCATCCACATTTCAAAGAACATATGGTAAAAAGTATGAAAAATAGGGTACCGTGAAGATCATCTAGGATCAAATGCTTACATAAAAAGACTGACATTAAAACATTGTAACATAATTACAATAAAACCTAATGCATCTGGTGAGTACAGTGAGGACAAACAGTGCACACATTTAAATCATAAGCCTTGGCTCCAGAAGAGATTCCCATCGCTCTGTTACCTGTGGGCATAAAGTGAAGTTATGACTTCAACTGTTACACGTAAAAGAAAGTATACCATCTTCCAATTATGTCAAGTAGACCGCGTATTGGTTCTCAACCCTGCGTCGTACATTGGGATTCTTCTTTTATTAACATCACCCCTAACATTTGAGATATTGAATCAGGGTACCCCTAATTGCCAAATCCGCCCCAATAAAATGAATAGGAAAAAAATACAAAACCTACTTAGATCTTTGCAATTTGGTATTCTTGCTTTCATAAAACTTTGAAATTTAAAAGAAAATAAATGTGGGACATTGTTGTCTAACACCATACCTAACACGTTATTTTTAAATAGTTCCTACAGACCCCCCCCCCCAAAAGTCAAATTTAAGAGATATGTGACCATATTTTTAAATTAAATACCTATTTCACAGCTATATTAGTAAAATCTTTCTCAAATGTGGAATGTGTGTTTTTTTGGGAGTGGACTACTCACATGACACCACTGCAGAAAAGAAACGGAGCAAAAATATCAGGCCAAGCAGAGTGAATAAGCAAAGCAAGTCTCAGTCAGCCGTTTGAGCAACATTGAAGTTGTTTTTACAAAATGGGTTGCATTGTTTTTTATTACATTAGCTAGTTATTTATTCCATGCTGGGAATCTAGGGAGTACAGAAACTATTGAAAAATTATGCAACTTGAAATTTAACAATCAATAAGGAACAGTTAACTCCTTAGCTCCGTACTCTTAGCAGCCAACTCTTAAGGTCAGACAGTTCCACCAACTTCTCCTTATGGTCTGTACATGGAGAAAATCCACAGAGAGGGCGCCAGACTAACGTTTAGTACTGGTTGGACTGGTGGGGTCAACTGTTTTTCTTTGTTGCACTAGCATTGCATTCACAGAGCGTGCGGGAGTGTTAAATATGTGTGTTGAATATTAATGCTTCAAAAATAAATCACTCACAAAATTATTATCATTATTATTATTATTAGGTACTTAGCAGTGACATTTCAACAATGTACAGTGCGCACACATTTTAAAATTAAAGCAGGACCCCAAAAATTTTAAGGCAAGGTAAGTTTCTTTGTATATCACATTTCACGTAGAGGACAATACAATACAATAAAACATTATTTATATCGCACATTTAAAAACAGACAGAGCTGTAACAAAGCGCTTTACATAAACACATATACAATAGATAATTTAGGACTACATTTTATGTTAGCATATTTTATTTTATTACTATTCTGAAATTCTGCTGTGCTGCAGAAAAAACGACGGCAGAATCAGAATCTTAGTGCCATGTGGTGTGGTCAAAATCCTGACCGAGAATTATTCACTCAGTAATACATTTGGAGCAATGTAATTGAAAACCTTTTTGAAAGATTGTGAAGAGAGCATATCAAGACAGCATGTTGCAGATCTTAACTTTAAAACAATTTCTTTTAAAGTTGCATAGTCGAAAAGATAAAAATGGCACAAGTGACAATGTGATTTTTCCGAAGATGAAGCTATTTTTTGTCTTACTGTGATATTCTATATGTGAAAAAGCCTGCAAAGTCATTGCATGACTTATAGGACAGCATTTCAGAAGGGACTGCTGCTGTGGGGTTTGTCAGTTGGTCTACAACAGAGAAGTATGGAAGGGCATTATTATTGTTTCGATTGATAACCATTGAGAAGAAAGGTTGTCTTGCACTTTTCCATTCCTGGTTGTAGATGTGAAGACAGTTGTTACATGTGTTGTAATTAGCCTTGAGTTTGTTTTTGTGCCACCTGACCTTGACTTGTCTACATACTCTCCTTTTGAGCTTCAGCCAGGGGGGGCATTTTTCAATGGCAACTTTTTCCTGACTGGCAAAACACTCTTAATTGGGGCAATGGAATTCTTTACAGTGAAAACTTCAGAACAGAAAAAGCATTTACAAGGTCAATGAATCATTTCCAGATGGCTACGAAGAAATTCTGGTCCATCATCTCAGGAAGGTGAAGCAGTGCACCGTCAACAGTGTATAGAGTGGGGATGGGCTGCTGCTGACCTCAGCACGGGACGTTGTGAATCGGTGGAGATGAGCAAGCAGAGTCTGGGGTCTCTGAGGTAGGCTTTCCTATCTCTGGGGTTGAGGTCACAGAGGTAGTCTAAAAGCTTCTTGGTGGCAACGCCCCAGGGGTGGATGACATCTACCCGGAGTTACTAAAGGCACTCGACGTTGTGCGACTGTCTTGGTTGACATGCATCTGCAACATCGCATGGACATTGGGGGACAGTGCCTCTGGATAAGCAGACCGGGGTGGTGGTTGCCTTTTTTTAAGAAGGGGGACCGGAGGGTGTGTTCCAAATATAGTGGGATCACACTCCTCAGCTTCCCTGGTAAGATCTATTCAGGGGGGAAGGAAAGTAGGGTCAGATAGGAAGTTGAATCTAAGATTTAGGAGAAGCTAGAGCTGTGACGATAATTCAATATCGATATGTATCGCGATAGTTGGCTGAGAGATATCAATAGAAAATGGTGTAGATAAATTATCGATCACAAAAAAAAAAAAAAAACAGAAAAAAAAAAAAAAACAATCGAGCAAATTCAACCTATCACTGCCCTACTCGTCACAAACTCCCTCCCATTGAGGAAATACAACCTGAGGCTTATGCATGGGTCGCTAAGCTAGCGTGACTCAAAGCAAACAAAAAAACGGGTGGCATAAGGTGGATTTACCGGCCGACTTGAGGAAACGTCCCTCTGTTCAATCCCACGGGAGCTCCGGGGGAGAGAGGCAAGCTTGCTTAATAGTTAAGCCGCTAACAAGCACCCTCCCCGGACACGCACGAGACGAAACGGCCCGTAGCTCTAGCACACTAGACCTCCGTCGTATGGGAGACGGGCGTACGTAGCAGTGAAGCCGCGAACAAGCCCGCTACCTGGACACGCACGGGACGAAACGGCCCGTAGCGCAAGCACACAACACCTCCGTCGCTTGGGAGGCGGCTGTACGTAGCAGTGAAGCCGCTAACAAGCACCCTCCGCGGACACGCACGGGCCGCGCACCCTGCGCGGACACGCACTGGACGAAACGGCCCGTAGCAGCAGCACACGAGAGCTCCATCGGGACAGAGGCGGGAGTACGTAGCAGTGAAGCTGCTAACAAGCACTCTATGCGGACACACATGGGCTGCGCACCCTGCGCGGAGACGCACTGGACGAAACGGCCCGTAGCAGCAGCACACGAGAGCTCCATCGGGACAGAGGCGGGGGAACGTAGCAGTGAAGCCGCTAACAAGCACCCTCCGCAGACACGCACTCGACGAAACGAAGGGTAGCAGCAGCACTCGAGAGCTCCATCGGGACAGAGGCGGGGGTACGTAGCAGTGAAGCCGCTAACAAGCACCCTCCGCGGACACGCACTGGATGAAACGGCCCATAGCACCAGCATGCGTGTGCTCCGTCTCAAGGGAGGCCGGCGTGCGTTGTAAATTTTAAAATAAAACAAATCAGTATTCAGCCCTTTTCCCTTTTTTGTTTTCAATTGTGCCCTGCGACTGGCTGGCAACCAATTCAGGGTGTCCCCCACCTACTACCCGAAGATGGCTGGGATAGGCTACAGCCCCCCCAGGGACCCTAATGAGGAGAAGCGGTGTAGATAATGTATGGAATGGATGTTTTCAATCGTAAAAAAAATAAATATATATATATATGATAATAAAAATTCGATATATATCGATATCGTCCGATATGACATACATGCCTCCCGATATAGTTTTAAGCCATATCGCCAAGCCCTAGGAGAAGCAGTGTGGTTTTTGCCCTGGCCGTGGAACACTGGACCAGCTCTACACTCTCAGCAGGGCCATCAAGGGTGCATTCTGTCAACCAGTCTACATGTGCTTTGTAGACTTGGAGAAGGCGTTGGACCAT
>NC_142405.1:15130234-15162734 GCF_059441095.1 Idiotropiscis lumnitzeri
TAGGCAAAGTTCCAGGGGGGGCTGCCAGAATCAGTCACCCCTGGTAACTTTCCTACTGCGTAAGTGGTCAGTGAATGCACCTCGAGTCCGACGCGAGTGACTTTATTTATTTTTTTATTCTTTTGGGTTGAGACCTGGGCTTTGCCTGGGCCAGTCTAGAACCTTCACTTTCTTCTTCCTGAGCCATTTTTTGTCTCTCTCATGTTGTATGTTTTGGATCATTATCCTGCTGAAAGGTTAACTTCCTCTTCAGGTTCATGCTTTTTGCATACTTGAAGAGCTTCTTCATAAGAATGTCACTGA
Source organism: Idiotropiscis lumnitzeri (assembly GCF_059441095.1). Lineage (NCBI taxonomy): Eukaryota > Metazoa > Chordata > Actinopteri > Syngnathiformes > Syngnathidae > Idiotropiscis > Idiotropiscis lumnitzeri. The sequence goes on from NC_142405.1 coordinate 15,130,538, forward strand.
ATGTCACAGAATCCATAGTACCTTGTACAAGGACAAGCTCACCAGGACAGAAGGATGAGAAACAGTCCCATATCCCTCTTTTCCCACCTTAATTCTTCACGGTATGGATGGTCTGTGCCAGATCATCAGCCGTGTTAGCTTTGTGCCGAACATACTTCCAGGTGTTCAGGCCAAAAAGTTACATTTCCATTTCATCTGACCAGAACGCTCTTTTCCACGTCGCTGGAGTGTCTTTCAGAGGTGCCACAGCAAACAGCAAACAAGGCTTGAAATGTTGTTTGTTCAGGTATGGCTTCTTCTTTGAACATGTCCATTGAGACCTTCCTGGCGTTAAGTGTGGGATATTCTGGACTTGTGTACATTAAGCCAATCTGAAGCCACTTCATATGTTCTTAAAGAAATACGAAGGGTTTTTCGCTCACTTCACTGAGCCGTTTTCTCTTGCCTTTTGTCCTTGCTCTTGTACGGACACCCTGGTCTTTGAAGGTTCACATTGGTACAGTGGGAGTAATCATGTCTATCTGAGTCATGGTAACTAAATGCAGGCTTGTGACAATGCAATGATGCAATACTTAATGGAGTGCAACAATTTATGACTCAAAATAACAGGTGCGAGGCTCTGATTATTGATTGATTTGCAACAATGAAATCCATCTACAGAAAGGCACACTGATGAACAAAAACAGTTGATTATTGTGTTTGCTTGCCTTTTATGCAAACAGGTGAAACACGCTTTACTTTGTACTGTTCAGAGAAATTGAACGGACATGGTTATGAATACTTACTCTAAAGGTAAAGAAGCAGTACAAGTGTGGTTGTCTTCCTATTTGTTGGTCAGATTTACTATATAACAACATCGGCAGAACATTACATGATGCTGTGGATTTTTTGTTTGGCTTACCTTGTGCACCCGAAAGCAATTCCAGCTCAATCTGTTTTGTTATTGGGTCAAAGCTCATAATCATACCCTCCTAAAATGCAAAAATGGTTGGAATGAGTGATGATAATTTCACTGTCCTCAAATACACCTAAAATTTGATTTTCTTTTTATAATTTGCAGCAAAATTACAAACCTTGTATTCTGACACCTCTGGTGTATAATTCTCAGTAAGCTCCAGCAACTGTGGACAAAAACAAATGTGTGGAAATGTTGGTCTACTTTTCCTTTAAGTGGTCAAAGAGAATCAGGAAATTCAAAGCAACACCAAATATTTTTACAACAATTAAAAAAACGTGACACAATAGTGGATACAGCAATGTAAACCAGAACTAAACCAGGAGAATGGAAAGAGTATATTTACAATCTGCTTCCAGGTTGTGGGCTGCAAAAAAAAAAAAAAACAGCCCGCACACAGCTCCTATTCTACGAATGGAAGACTACATGAAGGACCTTTACACAGCCAAAAAAACTTAAGTCAGCAAAAGCTGGCAATCAATTCATAAGTTTGAACTGGACAAAACATATGAGGTGTCCAATACAGAAACAGGAATAGTTACACTCATTACAGAATGCTAATTGACAAACTGCTTTTGCACAGCGTAACCGAAGTGAACAATATTTAAGCATGAAATATAGCTGTTGTCAAAATCTATGACATAGCAGTTACGTAATTTGCAACTGTAACGAGTGTGGCCGTCAGTCTCCTTTCTCCATTGTCACTGCCATTTCTCCTAATAAACGCAAACCTTTACAGTGAGAACTGAAAAATGTGTAAATATTTTGCTTTCCTGATAATCATTGAACTAATATCTATAGGCCCTGCAACTGGCTGGCAACCAGTTCTGTCCCCCGCCTACTGCCCAAAGAGAGCTGGGATAGGCTCCAGCACCCCCCGTGGCCCTTGTGAGGAGAAGCGGTACAGATGATGGATGGATGGATAATATCTATAGTGGCATGACCACATATTTTGTGTAAGTAAGTCGAAAAATATTTGCAAATGATTGAGCTTTGTTTTTATTTGATTTACACAATGGCGCGAACTTAATTGAAATTGGGGTTTGAGAACGATGGAATGTTTGGATGACACAGCGTTCTCATCAGTCCACAAAATATTGTGATGATTCTTTGGCAGTACGGACCTGCTCTGCATATAATTTTTTTTTTTTACTTTGTGCATGGCTACTTGCTAAAAGCTTAGCTACACAATACTGTAATTGTCTGGAAAATGCAGAGGTATTTTGGATTGTCGGCCAATCGTCCTTAGATGAAAGACCAGCTCACAGGTGCTAGATGTTGGATGAATAATATTTTTGGAGTAGAGGAGCAGTCGTAACAGTATTACAATTAATTTTCACATACTGTATATTGGCTTAATTGAGTATAAAAACTCAAATATCAAATATAAATGATAAGCACTTTTGCCAGGAGAGAGCTTGAAAGGGAGTGAAGTAAATTTGTCAGTTGTTTCACATTCAACAGCCACCACATAAAAATAAACTAATCATGTTTAACAAATGGGAAAAAAAACGTTTACCTTAAAAGCTATTTTCTGTCCCACTTGTGGAGGAGCGGCAAGAAGCGGCATATCACTGTAATCTTGCAGAATACTTTCAGAAGCATTCTACACAAGGAGGAAAACAATAGATTGAAATTTTCAAGGAGACATAATGATAAATGGATTACATACAAATACTGTACTTTATATTGTGCATAAAGACTGTCTCATCAGACCAGCAGTTGACAGATATTGACACAAAATTGTTTTAAACTGAGACTAAGGGGGGAGCACACATTTCGGGCAAGACGCTCTCACGAAGATACTGGTTCCACAAAGGACGTTCTAACGGCATGGGTTTGGGAAAGCTTCTCATTTTGAATATTGGCCAAAAAAATATCCTTGTCATCTTTGGAGGATGTGGTTTGCCATATTAAGCCAGCCGGCTCACCACATGACCCCGTCCATCCTCATTTCTTTAAAGAAGTTCTCCCAAGTATTGTCGAATTGGCTTAGGCCATTATCAACAGCAGTCTTTCTTCTGGTGTAGTCCCCCAACATTTTAATGCTGGGGGTGGAACCCTCTGCTTAAGAAACCTGGCCTTGATCCAGGTGTGCTGTCAAATTTTAGACCAAATTGCCTTTTATGCAGTCACGTGTTAAATGATATTCTTCTGGCAAACGACACTTGAGACTATGTATGCCTTGTCTTGTTATATCTAACTGCAGCGTTTGATACGGTGGACCACAATATTCTTCTGGCTCGTTTAAAGCACCATGTGGGCATTAGCGGTAGCGTTCTAGAATGGTTTAGATCAGAGGGATTCAATTAAAAGTCACAGAGGTCCACGACTAAAATTTCTTCCAATTAAAAGGTCAGAACCAAAGTCCAACTTCCCTTAATGTCTAGCCTATGTTCACATTTTTCTATAGTTTCAATATTTAGTCATTTTCAACAGAGCGCACTTATATACTAAATAGTTAGCAATGTTCCCATTAAACACGTTTGCCAGTCAAACAAATATAAGGCGTTTATTTCACATTCAAGAAAATGTGGCTCCAGGAATCTAAGTTTGCCACTTCCAGAAAAAACAGTAAAATATCTCCTGCAGAAATATATCAAGTCCTAAGCATTGAGTTAACATCTTTTACCTTTTTTTTTCTTAAATCAAAGAGTTATGAGCCTAAAAAAACGGAAAGCCGAATTATCCAAGTAAAACAGGTCAACATGTTCAGTACACAATCAATAAAAATGGCTGTCCTCATGAAAAACTAAGTCAAAATGAGCTTTGACACCACCTTTTCTTTTGAATATTTTTTAACTTCTCAATGAGAAAAATGAGTGTGACTTAAATCTGGTTTGGAACGGAGTCAGGGCCATTGGGATTTGGTAGATTATTTCACACATCTGGGCTTTGTGTTTTCCTTCATAAATAATGTTTGTGCAACCGCATTTAAGCACTCCTTCACAACTTCCTTTTTTATGTTTCCCCAAAATCCATGATACTTTTAATGAACATTCGTTTGCATGCCGCTGGGCTGTAAACGAAAATGTTAAAATCTGTTATACTGCACTCGAAGTTTGATGTTTTTACGTGCGCTCACCTCAAACTTCAGCGGATAACTTTGCACAAAAGGGCGGTGCTTTGTTTCGTCGTGGCGCTTCGCAATGTTGCGACGGTTTTGGAGCATATGATGCACACTGGTTTTGAATCAGCTGCAGCCAGAACGAAACAAAATTTCTCCGTCCACCCATTTAAAACAACACGCATCGACCTTGCTAACTTTTTAGCAAGGCATACTGTCAGCAACACTCTCTTCCGGTCTGCTGCGCAATTGGCAGTGGATCGTAAACAAAAGATTTGATTGGCTCAAATCAGTGACGCCATTTCCGTATTAGCTAGAATTGCAGCGTGCGCCCTGAAAAAAATTCATGATAGATTGGTCATGGGTCCGGTCCGAACCATCTGTCGGTCCGGATCCGGACCACGGTCCGCCATTTGGTGATGCCTGGTTTAGATCCTTTTCGACTGGCAGGACCTTCTGTGTTTGCCTAGGTTGCACTGAGTCCTGCTCTGCCCCTTTGTCGTACGGTGTCCCACAAGGTTCGGTTTTGGGGGCCTTGCTGTTTTCGTTACACTTGCTGCCCCGAGGTTCCATCCTATAAAAACATGGAATTTGAGAATCAGAATGCCCTTTGTCATTGTACTCAGTGTGCAACGAGATTAGAGAGCTCCCCACTCCAGTGCAATACAACAATACCGTATTTTCGCAGTCATAAGGCGCACTTAAAAGTCCCAAATCTTCCCCTAAACTAACACAGCGCCTTGTAAGGCGACTGCGCTCATTATATGGACAAAGTATCACTCGCGACCATCAACCCTTTTACTCATTGGGCTGTTCGGAGTGCATGTTAGCACACCCTGCTGGACAAAGTGTGAGTCATCTATGCTTCAAAGTGACCATGACTATACATTATGTGACTATGGTGTTTGGGTGATGGTGTGGGAGAAAGCTGGACAAAAAGGCAGCTGTCCACAATGTTGTAGTCTGTCTTATCATTTATGTTATTGCAAGCAAGAAACGTCCCAGGTTTAGACAACAGACAAAAAGCCCAAAGCATTACAGCACATCTCTCTAAACAGCCATGCAAATCTCTCTAAACAGCCATGTGATTTGGCTGAGTCTGAGTGGCTCCCAGAAGGCATTGCTCTAATGGCTCCCAAGAAGCCATTGCTATATCATTTTGTGTTATTTTTATTTCTTTTTGGTATATTGATGGCATGAGAGATACATGTTTTGTGTTAATCTTATTTCTTTGTTTCATTGTTTGCTTGTGTGCTGAGTTTTTTATTTTTTATTTTGAAACCGTGACTCTAAGGAGCGTGGTGACCAGTGAAGTCCCTCCCCTGACGTAGTCTTGTAGACTATTGCCATGATACCTATTATTGGTTAGAGTCATTGTTAATGATAGCGATTGTCAATGGTATCATCGCAACTGTCTTTGAAATGTGGCGATTGCTTATGGTATTGAGGCAAAGTGAATTGCCATGGGCTGAGTCAGCGCGAGCAGCCGAGCTACTGCTATGCTAAAAGCAGCTGAGCTAGCGCCTTATGCTAAAAGTAGCTGAGCTAGCGCCTTGTAAGGCGGCGCGCTCAGTGTGCTTCAAAGACAGAAATAACACCCTCAACAGGTGTTGCGCCCTTTGAGGCAGCGCGTCCTATGACTGTGAAAATACGGTAATTTAATTATATATATAAAATAGAAGATTAAATTATTGAATGGAAAATAAATGTGAAATTGGATAAATAAAAACACATTATGTTGCTGTTCTGCAAGGTAAGGGTAGGTGTGTGTGAGAGTTCAGCATGAAGATGGCCCTCGGGAAGAAACTGTTTTTCAGTCTGTTCATCTTTGTTTTGACGCACCTGTAGCGCCTGCCAGAGGGTAACAGGTCGAACAGGTGTGAGCTTGGGTGAGTATTGTCTTTGACGATATTGAGAACTCTGCTGAGGCACCGGGTGGTGTAGATGTCCGACAGGGACGGACGGGAGAGGGCAGTAAATAATCCTCTGAGCTGCATTAACTGTCCTCGTGTTCATCCTGAAGTCGATAACGATCTCCTTCGTTTTTGCAGTGTTGAGCTGTAGTTTATTGTCCTCACACCAAGCCGTTAGTCTCTGGATCTCCTCCCTGTATACTGTCTTCACCTTTTGAGATCAGACCAACCACTGTCGTATCGCCAGCAAATTTGATGATGGTGTTGTTTCCGTGGGCCGGGCTGCAGTCATAGGTGTAGAGAGCGTACAGGAGAGGGCTCAGCACGCATCGTTGAAGGGAACCGGTGCTCAGCGTTAGGGTGGAGGATGTGTAGGGGCCGAGCATCACAGTCTGCGGTCTGTTGGTCAGAGAGCCCTTAATCCAGGTGCGTGTGAGGGCGGGGAGGCCGAGAATGTCTAGTTTGGTGATGAGGGTGTCTGGGATGATCGTATTGAATGACGAGCTGTAGTCCACAAAGAGCATCCGGGCATAGCTCTGCTGTTTTTCCAGGTGGCCCAGCACAACATGCAGAGCAGTGTCGATGGCGTCCTCAGTGGATCTGTTAGCTCGGTATGCAAACTGGTAGGGGTCCAGTGTGGGAGAAAGGCAGTCTCTGATGTGCGGGAGAACCAGTTTCTCAAAGCAATTCATGATGACTGGTGTGAGAGCAACAGGACGGTAGTCATTCAGGTGGATTGTGGGTGACTTTTGGGGGACAGGAATAATGGTGGAGGTTTTCAAGCAGGAGGGGATGACTGCGTGAGCCAGGGAGCGGTTGAAGATGCTGCAAAAAACATGTGATAGCTTGTGGGCACATGCTCTGAGGACTTTGCCTGGTATTTCCTTCCATTGCCATGCAGATGACAGTCAGATCTATGTCCTGCTGAGCGTTGCACATTTATTTGGATGAGGATTGGCACAAGTTTTTCAATTGTAGGCGACATTAAAGCCTGCAACACGCCGTCTATTAGAAACCATCTTCAGAACATAACAGCTCTCTCTGCAGTTCTGAGTCTGAGATTTCGTATTCCAATTCTACCGATGACGAAGTAGGTTGTAGGTGGTTTATGTTACAATTTCAGCCATAAGCGTTAGCTTAATTTACTTTTTTTTCCACCATGGGCGCGAATGGCTATGCGTACACCACTCATCTGAAAATTATACGCTCCAAACCGGCCACACTCTGCTGTGGAGTCGGCCTTCTTGCTGGAGCTATTGTGCTCTGAATTTTTCAAAGTCCATCTCTCCATCCATTTCTGCACTGCATATCCTAATTTCGGTCATGCGCAGGTGCGCTGGATGTTGTCCAACTTATTACCAAGGCACGACAACTGGTGTGGTTGTGAAGCTCGCTATCCAACACTGATGCTCCCGAAGCGGCCCCAGCTAATCTCGTTGCACAGTGAGTACAATGACAATAAAAGGCATTCTGATTCTAAAAGAACATGCTCACTGGCATGGCGAAGCTGGCTTCTGTAATCAGTGTCAGACATGAACGTACGCGACTGCTTGAGAGGCAAAAGCCATCCGTGACATGGAGTGCTAACATCTTTCGTTTTAACGGCCTAATTGTTGTTCTTCGTCATGCCATTGTCCTACTGTTAGCCGGAAAGGGATAAAGATCCATGCCCGCCTCCAGGATACCTGCTGTCAGCAGCCGTTTGCCTCCTGAGACTTTAGCGAAGCTAAATGTCCCAAATATAACCAGTCAGGGTTCCGGTGCGCATTCATCCTGTCCTCTTCAGCCTGTGTAAGTGGAGAGGAGATCGGCATGGTAGTTTTGATTTTTGCGGACGTGATGAGTTCACATGAGCTCACGTTTGATGTTGATAAATCCAAACTATTGTTCAGAACGTTTGTAAGCCAACTTTTGTAAAATGCTCAGCTCTGCTCATTAGAGTGGATACGTTAAAAAACTGAGGCTTAATTCACACAGGAAAAATCCAGCATAATAATAATAAGATACGATAAGTATGCAGGAGAGTAAGTGGTTCTGCTTGCTTCTCAGCAGTCCCATGATAATTTCTCCAAAAACTATTGGGACTTCGCAGAAGTTTCTGATCGGGGTGTAACAATAATTTCTACAAAAAGAATATGGACCACTCTATGAGGTGGGGCTCAAAGGTGAGCGTCTCGTGGCTAGGCCCCAGGGGTGCAGCACAGACAAAAAGGACAATGTGGGTCCCCCTTCTCGTGGGCTCATCAACTGTGAGGGGCCAAAGGGGCCGGGTGCCTAGAGATCTGGGCAGCGGCCAAAGGCAGGGATCTTGGCAGCCCAATACTCAGCTACAGATGCTGGGTCTATGAATGTAGAATGTCACCTCTCTGGCAGGGAAAGAGCCCCAGCTGGTGTGCAAGGCAGAGAAGTTCCAATTAGATATGCATAGTTGGACTCGCCTCCACACACAGCTTGGGCACTGGCACCAGACCTCTTGAGAGTGGTTGACCTCTCTTCCACTCTTGAGAGACGCAGAGCAGGTGTGGGCCTAATTCTTGCCGCCGGTCAGGTTTTACCACAGTGGACGAGAGGGTAGCCTCCCTCTGCCTTTGGGTGGAGGGATGGGTCCTAACTGTTGTTTGTGCTAGTGAGTGCTCCTTCTAGGGTGTCGATCATTTTGCTGGGTGACAATACTCATGTAGGCAATGACAGTGATACCTGGAAAGGAGTGATTGGGAAGAACACAACCACCCCCCACCACAACCCCAGCGTTGTTCTGTTATTGGACTTCTGTGCTTGTTACGGATTGCCCATAACTGCACTATGATTATATGTGCACTTGGAACCTGGACACCCTAGGACGGCGTTTGATGATCGACTTTGTGGTCATCCCATCGGATATGTGGCCGCATGTTTTCAGGGTTCGAAATTAACTTTAAAAACTGCTTGCCCATAGGGCAAGTGCCACTAAAATTTGCCTTGCTCGAGTGGCCAAATTACTTGCCCAACTTCGGCAAGTGACATTTTTTTTCTCTTGCCCGAAGATTAAATTACATTAAATTACAAACATGCGCACTTCCAACGTATTCGGTAAATAGTCGTAAAAAATCGGAAATAGGTAGTTGTATTTTGTCTGCTTAAATGCAATTTGCAGAATGTCCAGATGCAATATTATTAATTTTTTATTCCTTACTCACAACTGAATTGTCTACTTAAAAATATTCGAGCTATTTTAGTCATGTCAGAGGAATCCGAAATGTTCGGATTTGAACAAACTCATCGCCACTTGTAAACATGCGCAGAAAGATGCGCAGAAGATAAAGATAAAGCTAAGATAAAGATGTCCTTTATTAGTCCCACAATGGGGAAATTTAAGGTGTTACAGCAGCAAAGATATAGATCACACAGAGTCGGCGGCGTAATGTAGCCGTTAATGTATAACATTAGCAGCAGACATTCCTAAAAAGCATGCAAATACACACAGTATAAACGTATCTAAGTGTAAGGAAACACTCCTAATGCCTGTCCATTATACAGAGGGGGAAACGCTGTAATGATAAAAACTACTGAATGATTGAAAATACTGCAATGATAAAAATATTGCAATGATAAAAGTACTGTAATGGTACGAGTACTGAAATGATAGAAAAGTACTGCAATGATAGAAAATACTGCAATGTTAAAAGTACTGTAATAGTAAAAGTACTGCAACGATAGAAAAATACTGCAATGATAAAAGTACTGTAATATTTTATTGTCTCTGGTGTGGCAGGTTACATATTGTGTGAATGAAGGCAGAGAGGAGGAAGGAGAAGCATGATTGAAGTCAACAGAGATAAGGAGCAGGGCATTTGGGTGCTGTGTTTGTAGCCTGCTCACAGCTGCAGTCAGTACGTCACAGGCTGTCTCACTGTTAGCAGAGGGTGGCACGTACGCCGCCACCGCGATCACATGACTGAACTCTCGCGGTAAATAGAACGGACGCATGCTAACAGCTATCAGCTCAATGTGCCGACTGCAAAGTTGATCCTTAACAGTTATGTGCCCAGGGTTACACCATCTATCATTAACAAACACAACCAGCCCTCCCCCTTTCCTCTTACCGCTCTCCAGTGTCCTGTCCGCGCGTAGTATTTGGAAGCCGTCCAATTCCACGACGGCGTCCGGCATTAGCTCTGTTAGCCACGACTCCGTGAACACCAGCAAGCTAGCCTCCCAGACAATCCTCTCGTGCCGGGTTAGCGCTGTTAGCTCGTCCATTTTATTGGGGAGGGACCTAACATTCCCCATAATAACGGACGGGAGGACGGGGTGGTATCGTCTCCACCTTGCCTGGCGTTTAGCCCCCGCACGACATCCCCGTCTCTTCCTCCTCAGCTCGCGGAGGATATCGGGTCTCACTCCGGGAGCCGACGCGGGGTTAGCACGGAGTGCTAACAGCTGATCTCTTGAGTACACGATCGATCCGTAGCTCCGAGTTTTGTCTCCGGACACGATTGCGCAAAAAACAGCCCCCAACAGCAGTAAGACCACCGCAAGTTGGATGTCCATTGCTGCGATGAGGTAAAATAAAATAAAACAGGGTAAAGGGAAAAAACACACGAAAAAGGCTCAATAGTGAACCACGCTGCTGTAAACAGGCAGCCACTCGCGCGGCGCCGGAACCGGGAAAAAAAGGTAAGAAGGTAAGAAAACTTCCGGCTGTCAATTTTCGGCCGAAATATCGTAGGTTTTCGTCGAAATTGAAGATATTTGGCTGCTTTAAAAAATGCTTGCCCGGTCGGGTAAGTTGCCCATAATTTTACCTTGCCCGTGGCCAAATTTCACTTGCCCCGGGCAATCGGGAAGCGGTTAACCGCGAACGATGGTTTTAGACACTTGGATAAAGAGAATGGCGCAGCTGTCATTGTATTGGCTCCAATGGTAGGTGAAGATGCTGGCCTGAACTGGCAGACCCAAACGTATTGTGAGGGTTGTTTGGGAACATCTGGCAAAACACATTTGTCAGTCTGAAAATAGTTACAAAGCCATTTCAGGAGGTTCAGGTCATTATCCACGAATTGAGAAAACAAAACAGTCGTGAACCTTCCCAGAAGTACCAAAACGACACCAAGTACTCAGCAAAACCTCATTGAAGAGGTCACAAACAAACCCAGTACAATTTCTATAGAGGTGCAAGCCTTCCCCCTTGTCTCAATTAAGGTCAGTTAATGTTTTTTGTCTCAACAATAAGGAAGCAAAATGGGCAAAAATCGCATCCGCGGCAGAATTTCAAGGCGAAAACCCATGGACCAAATTGAACATAAAGGCTCATCTTAATTTTGCAAACAAACATCTGAATGTTTCCTAAGACTGATGAGCCAAAAAAAAAGCAGCAGAGCATCAAGGGAAAAAAACATCATACCAAAAGTCAAACATGGTAGTGTGATGGTCTGGGGCTGCTTTCCTTCTTTGGGACCTAAGTCATTAAAGGTCCTGAAGAAGCAAGGCAGCTTTTTTATTGATGGAACCATGAATTCTGCTTTCTGCCATAAATTCAGATAAGAATGTTCCGCTATAAATTTGTGACATTACGTTGAAGCAAATTTCGGGTACAACAGCACGACAAACATACAAAACATACAAGCATTACTTTTTCACACAGGAACAGTTTATCGTTGAATCGAATTTTACCCCGCAATAAATTGTCATTGTCATTTAAAAACTGCATTTTGTGTTTACTTGAGTTATCTTTGTCTGATGTTTACTTTTGTTGACTATCTTAAACATTAAAGTGGGGAAAATATATAGTTTTTTAAATTTAATTGAAAATTGTTGTTTGCTCCACATTATTCTTATAACATGTTTACGTTCAGGAACTACCAGTGGAGAAGACACTCGAGGAATAACAATACACTAATATCCAATGCAATGCATTAAAACAACAAATTTAGTTGTGCGAAACAAATTTATCCAAGACCCAAATTTAGTAAGTTATTGACATGAGTAATGGGCCAAATGAGAAGTGTGAATTAAAAAACATTGAGTGTTTGCTTTGCTGGTCGGTTGTGCCAACAACAGTAATATGAGTTGGAAAGTTAATTCACAAGTTTGTTAAACTAATGGTTTATACAAAACCGCGCTTGGAATTTAATTTGTATAAAACTATTGATGTTGAAAAGCTTTCATGGGACACTAATCTTATTTAGCAATTTAACAATAAAAAGTTCATTACATTACTTCATTATTTTTCAATCAATACCTTTAGAAACACATTCTGCCACTTGCTGCTAGCTGAAAATGTCATCACGTGCTCAGGTGACAACCAATCACGGCTAACGTTAGCAAGCTGAGCTTTGATTGGTCATTACTTGAGCTTTGGGTACATGTGATCCATTTAAATATAGATCATTCTCATGGCCTCAAGTAGTAGTAGTATTAATAGCTGCAAAAAATGTGATAAGAGGGTCACTGGTAAAATAATTTCCTTGTAAGGGGGGTCCTTGCCCTCAAAATGTTTAACCCCTACTCCAGTCAAAGCGGCAAAACAAACAGCATTTTCTTAATTAGTCACAACTCCCATCCATCCATTCATTATTTGTAATGCTTTTCCTCACAAGGGTGCCAGAGCCTATCCCAGCTACCTTTGGGCAGTAGGTGGGGTTCACACTGAACTGGTGGCCAGCCAATTGCAGGGCACGCGTTTACGAACAACCATCTGGGCTCACACTCATACGTAGGGGCAATTTAGAGTGTCCAATCAACCTGTTATGCATGTTTTTGGAATGTGGGAGGAAACCGAAGTACCCAGAGAAAACCCACGCCAGCACGGAGAGAATATGCTAAGTCCACACAGGAAAGCCGGAGCCAGAATTGAGCCCACAACCTCTGCACTGTGAGGCCATAGTGCTAACCATCGTGCCGCCCTCACAACTCCCAAATGTTTTAAAAATGTAAATGAAGTTTTTGATTTGTGCTGGTAACAAACATAATGAACATTAGGAACAAAAACAAACTGGCAAATTCATAACTTTCTCGACTAACATAAGAATCTTTACATCTGACAATGAGTTGATGAAGGTAATTACTCACACAGAGACTTTGTTGGTGCATGGGCTGCAGCTTAACCAGCTCTGCATTCTCACAAGACTCCCGGGACGACGTGATTTCGCCACTTGGAGATGCTGACACACTTGAATGTTTTTTCTGTGCACGGTTTGATTGTTTAGAATATGAATTCTGATGCAATCTTAATTTAATACCAATTAAATCATTATTTTCACGCCTGGGAGCTACAGTGTTGCCCTCCTCTGAGAAGTCTGTATCTGATGGGGAGGACGGGGAACAATTCTTGACAGGAACAGTGCTTGACGGTACTTCAGAGGGAGGAGATACTTTTGCAAGGACAGAGGAGTTTGTTCTTGTTGTGTTGGGGGCTTCATCCTGCACACTACTGTTCCTACTGTAATCGGGAGAAGGGGTATTCTGTGATTTTGATTGGCGTGATATTTCCTTTATCTTGGAGGTGGGATGGACTTTGTGATTTTGGGGGGAAAAACATGCAGGTTGGTCAGTGGCAGTCAGACCATTTCCCGCTACCTTCTGTTTTTTCTTCTTAAAGGTTTTGTTTTTAGGTTCAACGTTTGCCTCCAAAGCAGGTGTCTTATTGGTGTCCACTTCCAGAGTCTCCTCACACTTTCTCTTCCTCTTTTTTTCCACACGTGTTACCTTTTCACCAATAGGATTGGACTTAAGTTTCTGTCTCTTTTTGGAACTTTCACTTAGTTTTCCATTCAGGTGAGACACAAAGTCCACCTTCACACTAGAAAATGGAAACAAAACATGCAAAAATCAAACAATGCACAACAAAACATTGCATTCTTTACAACACTGAAAATAATTTGAATGTTCATCATTCACATTGAGCATTTAAAGCTACAACTTTATCATTTTATATATTACTTTTTTAACAATAAGAAAAAAAGTTTTTATTTTTAAACCCATAGAATATGGTTCTTCATCCTGGCCGTCAGCCATAATTCTAGTTGATATTTGCAGCCTTGCCCACTGACCTAACTATTGTCTGACATATGTTTAATTTGTTCAAACGGCTGTTAAGTGTGACAACTAATGTGAAATGTAGCAGCAGTTTGATTTAGATATTGGACGTTCATCCATACCTCATTAAATTTGATCGAATCACATTACTGAATATATATTTTTTTTGTGGCTAATATTGTAATCATACTTAAAGTGTTTGCGGATAGCATTAAAAAACAGACTGAAATAACACATTGTATCTAATGGTGACTTTAAACACAGTATTGTATTGTTTCTAAATCTGTGCAAATGAACATCTCCTAGGGGAGCAAGTCTGCGCCCTATCCATGAAACCTAGTGACACCCTTGGTTCATAGTGAACGAGTTGGATAATCAAAGTTTTTATTGGCTCATAATGTTGATGAAAGCTGACTTAAGTTTAGGTTCCAAAATGGTAATTTTATTCCGTAGCCATATTTGGAGGCCTCCTGCACTCGCAACAAAGACCTGAATGTCTTGAAACACTCTAATTTCATAGTACCGTTCCCAAATATGATGATAAATCAGTTCAAACCCCACCAACACAAAGCATTTCCAAGGGATGGACCCCCAAAATGTAACCCCCCCCCCTAAAAAAGATTTATTTTTACTCTTAAAGGGTTAGTATCTCTAAAAATGGTACACTTGTGCTATTCTTAAAAGCAGATTCTGATAGACAGGGCAATTTATAACCTTAAAACAAAAGATGAGGGCCTCCAAGTATGGTCCAAATTTTTGTATCCAAGTGAATACACAAGTCATAATAGGGAAAAAATGCTATGTTTGTGACATGTAGCCTACAAGATTTTTTTGTTTATTTTTTTTTTTTGTTTAGTTTAGCCAACAAGTACGCTTGAAAGGATATACAACAAATGAAAACTGAAATTTGTTGCCAGCACTTTTAAATAGTAATCTTACCAATATTTTCAATTCCTTGTTGAATCCCTATTTTATCCTAATTATTGCATGTATAGCACCTTGTTGCAAGTGTGGTTGTTAGTACGTGTTATACTATCTCTTCATTGTCATTTGTGCATGTGAGGGCGAGATCAGTTGAGTAGTGGATGACGTCATTGAGAGGGGATGAGCCAGGAAGATTGGCTCAGGGAGTCAGTCTGGATGTGGAGTGAGTTGACCTGAGTTGTGGTCATCAATAGCTTCTGTAGGAGTCTTATTTGCTGTGGTTTTGTTTATTAAAAACGTACAGTTTATATTTGCGACTCTGTGTGTTGACCAAAAGGCGGACATTACAATGCAATCTAGACATATATGATTTGCGTTGAGATTGCATTACCACTTAGTATAATGTGCTGTGCTACGCATAGCCCCTTTAGGTGATACGAAACAACTAACTCAGCAACTTTCTCACACACTTTGTAATGCGTATTCATTCACCGCTGGTGAATTTTTTCAAGCAACTTTCAACCTAATAAAAAATAATAATTCTGGTGTTTTTGTCAACATCCCTGACACAGAGCCCTACACTAATTTGTCCCATATAACATCCTACTAATAAGGCCAATAGTGAGTTGGGGTAGGTTTGAGGTCAGGCTGTAAAATCCGCCTACAGTAGGAAGTGTAGCACAGGTAGGACATTTTGGCAGAACACCGGTCACGGCAAAATAACCACAGTGTTTTTGTTGTTTGTTTTTTAACATTGTGCTTTTTGAACTGGGGTGGTTTCAAGCGTCGCATCTTTCTTAATTCTTGATAATTCTCGCCTAACTGAACCAAAATTAAAAAAAAAAAAACATATCTTCAAAACATTGACGGGTATCGGACCGACAGAAACTCAGCTCAAGAAACTCCAATTCGGGGTGAAAAAGTAATCGAGACATCCTTCTGAAACACATCCATGCAGAACACTCAAAATAATGGAAAACTTGTGTAGTATTTCTTGTGTAATGTATTAAAAACATGAAATACATTCACTTTTTGTAAAAAACATGAGTGTTGGATTACCTTTAAAGAAATAATAAATAAGTATTTGGAATAGTCAATATTGTTGAGTAAAACTTAATCAACAATCATTTAGGTACATGAAGTTTGTCACAATAAGCTTTCCGTCCACTTGACACATGCGCAAAGCGTAATAACACTGGCCGCCATGACGGAACCAAACACTTGGTGCTCCGGGGACTTTTCGTCCATTTTCTGGTAAGTCGGCAGCTACAAGAGTTTTGTTTTTGTTATGATGTTGAGTTTGTGGACAAGAGCGGTAATGTCTTGCTGATAAGAAGAATGTATTTTTGATTAGACTAAACTTTTTTTTCCTTTTTTACGAGATAGCAGCTAGCGTCGCAACAATTAAGTGCAGATTCCTCATGTAGTCTACAACAGGTGCCCTCCCAACATTGATGTGCTTGGCGTCAGGGAAAAGTGGGATAGTCCACTCACAGCCATTCAAGCCACGTTTTAGTTTATCACCTTCCAGTGAGAAGTCATCTGCACCACAACGGCTGACGGCCAGGGGGCGGTCGCGGAGGATGAAGGGGAGGGAAAAAAAAAAAAAAAACTTCTGTCCAATATGTCTCAAGTATGGAATTGTGAATCATGCAGATATCTACGCCATGTCTGTGTCAGGGTCATTGCTGATGACATGGGGCAAGCTGGTCTGAAGTCAAATTCAATTTTAGGGTGATCATTCTCCCCATGTCTAGTATTAAAAGTCAGCAGTTAGTTCAAAATGCAGCAGCAAGACTCCTGACTAGGACGAGAAAGTTTGATCATATTACCCCGAGACTAGCCAATTTGCATTGGCTTCCGGTCCACTTGAGATGTGATTTTAAAGTTTTGCTACTTACCCATAAAATATTGCACGGCCTAGCACCTTCTTATCTCGTTGACTTTGTGGTACCATATGTTTCGTCCCGAAACCTTTGCTCACAAAATGCTGGTCTTTTAGTGATCCCGCGAGCCAAAAAGAGGTCCACAGGTTCTAGAGCGTTCTCCCGTTGGAGCACCAATGCTTTGGAATGCACTACCCACAGATATTAGAGGCGCCACCTCAGTAGAAATGTTCAAAACACTATTAAAGAACCACTTGTGCATTTAGTTGAACCATTTGTTGGCCTGTTTACTGCCGCTTCTTTTCTATTTTCTGCCCCCTCTCCCCCCGGCTGGGGGATTAGGTGACGGTGACCCACTAGGATGTTTAAGGCATTGACCAACTGGGCAGGCACCTGTTGCACGGATGTCGTCTTCCTGCAGCGCGTCATTTGATCAATTTATTTATATAATTTAGCATCTAATCGAATTATTTGTTGGCCTGTTTACTGCCGTTTCTCTTTTCTCCCCCCTGTTCCCCTGCTATGAAGATTACGGCAATGACCAATCGGGTAGGGACCTGCTCTGCCGAAGTCGTCTGCATGCAGCGCCTCATCTGATTTACTTATATTTCAGCACTTTGTTGAACTACTTGTGGGCCTGTTTACTACTTCTGGTCTTTTTTTTTCTGTTCCCAGTTCCCCGGCTTGGGAATTAGATGATGGTGATTCACTTGGAAGTGGCTGTTCTCATTTTACACCAACTGACCGGAACAAGATCGAAGGCTCATCCTCTGAGGTGCTGCCATGGAGATTACGGCCCTGGACGAGGACCCGCTCCACTGAACTCATCTTCCTGCAGCACTTCATTTGATTGACTCTCCCATTATCTCAGCTAACATTGTATTGCATCATTTTATGCATCAAATGTTGCCCACTTGGCATCCATTGCAGCCTGATCATCCTGGAAGGGAGATTCCCCCATCTGCGATCCCTTCTCAAGGTTTCTCACCTTTCCCCTAATGGGGTTTTGAATTTTCCCTTGCCCTCCCGGGGGTTAAGATCAGTGGATGTCGATTGTGGTTATGTAAAGCCCTTTGAGACTGTCTGTGATAAAGGGCTTTACAAATAAAATTGACTTGACTTGACAATCATTTATTTTATGCATGATTTTATGGCAGTTTATTCCGTGCCACTAAAATAATTTGATGCATAATTTCAATCATAGATGCATGATTTATTTTAATGTGCTAAATAACAAAAGACACACTGTTTGCTTTGTCACTTCACATTGCCTGTGGTAAAAATGTTTTTTATTTAACGTCACAATACACACCCAAACTCACACCTGTTCGACCTGATGCCCTCTGGCAGGCGCTACAGGTGCATCAAATCAAGGACTAATAGACTGAGAAACAGTTTCTTTCCAAGAGCCATCCCCATTCTAAACTGTCACACACACACACACACGACCACCCTTACCTTGCAGAACAGGAACGTGATGTGTTTTTATATATCCTATCCAGTATTATTTTCCATTGCACTAACTATTCTCTTATTTATCTAATTTATATATCTATCTGAATTATTGTTGTATTGCACTGGAGAGGGGAGCTCTCTAATCTCGTTGCACACTTGAGTACAATGACAATAAAGGGATTTCTGATTCTGATGTATTAATGATTTTCTCCATTTCTTCAGGTTTTGTGGAAATGCAAAGAATATTTGACAACTGTAGCTAAAAAGGTACGACCTCCTGAAGCACTCTAAAATAGCACATGGCCATTTCGGCCGCTGACATGCATATCCTTTCACATCTTTTGAATACATCTTAACTTGATTTCCTTATTTTTCCTCACCGCCTGGGCTGCCCTGATCCTGTTTCTTTATCTCAGCAACCCTTGCTCATGGGAAATTGTTGTTGTCACTCTGCAATTCCCATGAACATGTTTTTAAGTGCATAGTTCTAACTTTAAGCAATTATTTATGTTTGCTCATGAAGATGAACAAAATCACTGTCATTTTGTTCAAGTCGGTTTGGTTAATACATCTTGACCAAAATGTACATAATCCATTTCATTTTTTTAATTGAGAAAAAAAAAACTAAATGCACACAACACCCGCTGTTGTACTTATCTGTATGATTTTAATATGATGAATTATATAAACTACTAATATATACTATAACTTTAGATACACCTGCTCTACTTGCCTTTTGAGATTTATACATGTGGATTAGGTTAAAATCTTCTGTCATCTATATTGTTCCGTATATAACAACATTCCCAGGCGTTAAGCAGTCAGCATACCAGTTTCCTGTTCTGGTTAATTTGGCTAAATGAAAAAATGTACCCAAGAAAAGCCATGTCCTGAAGGTATGCACAGATACTATGTGTAGATTGTTTATTTCTTAGCTATAGAATCCCTCTGTTGGAAAATGCAGAGATTGCATACTGAAAGCGCTTTGTGTTTACCTCAATGTAAGTCCTAATGACCACATAAGCAGTCCCTCGTATGTTGCAAAATTATGGATTGTTGAGTATAACCTTTGTTTTTTTGGGATATATTAATATAAATTTAGATTTTTACCAAAGGTAGGCATGTCTGTAAATTTAGCCGGTCCATCAATCGCTGGAAGCCGGGCCACCCGTTTGGTTTGGCTTGAAATAATGACAGATGACGGTGACAAAGTGAAATCGCCAATCTGTTATTGTTACTTTAACATAGGGCTGGACAATAATTCAATATCAATATGTATCGCGATAGTTGGGTGGGTGATATCAATAGAAAATGGCATCGATAAATTATCGATCCCAAAAAAAAAACAAAAAAAACAACGGAGCAGATTCGACCCATAACTGCCCAACTTGTCGCAAACTCCCTCCCATTGAGGAAATACTACCTGAGGCTTACGGATGCGCCGCTGAGCTAGCGTGACTCAAAACAGTCCAAAAAAAATCGGGTGGCGTAAGGTAGGGCTGGGAGATATGACCTCAAATCAATATCGCGATAAATTGAGCAATTTTACCTTGATAACGATAAATGCACGATGAATTCCCCACGTGGACCAAAATCAAAACAAATCCAGAAAATGCATATTATCAGTTTTTTTGACCAATTGGTACACATTACTTTCAATGGAAAATAAAAGTACATAAATAATGTGTATAAACATTCCAAATAGCTTGCTTTGCATGAAAAGGGTTACCTCTAGCAAAACCTTTTTCTGCAATTGGCTTGCGCCAAGGTGCTGTAATGCCATGTGCAAAGGCCTATATTTGTGTAAAGGTCTCTGGTAAACAATATAAATAATGTGCAAAGGGGATATTGTGGCCAGTAAACAAAATGCTACATAAAATGTAAAAAATGCAACAAAACAAGTGTGCATCAACAGGAAATTGTGCCGTCTCGAGCACTCTGGTGAGCAGTCGTCTATGTAATGCGCAGTCTGGCTCAAATAGGGATCCATGTTGCGACTCGACCACAAGTCGGATGTGGATGCAAAATGCTTGACATGTCTAAGCTTCCGTCGCGATGTTGTCCATATTGGGAAGTACGGTTTGCAAGAAATATTTTGGGACCTCTTGCCGGCTACTTTCATGAGGCGTTTAAATCCCGTGCGCTCCACTGTAGCGAGAGGAGCGATATCTTTATCTATGTGCAAGGCTATCGTGTCCACCTCTTAGACGTTCTCTCGTATGGTGTCGCCTCCGTTATGGGCTGTTGTCACTTGTCGAACCTAGCTTTTCACTTTGAGCTTTTACAACAAGTTCCAAGTCAACAGAATGGTTGTGTTGTAGGTGGTGAAAAAGAAATGGTTGGACGCACTGTTTTGGGTGCTTTACGACGCACTTTGTAGTTAATGTTCTTTTGCTCAAACATCGTCTTTATGGAACGCAAAACATTTCCAAACGAAAGATGTTGAATTTCTTTTCGGGACTAGCGCAACAAGAACAACTTGAACGAACGTTACTTCGTCTTCAGCCGTGTTAGCCGCTTCTAGATTTGAATCGCCAGCCACAACCCTGTCGTCCGTTTTCTTTCTTATTCAGATGAGGGGAGTCACGTGACTACATGCGCTGTCGCCTTAAAGTGGCAAGAACATAGCCGCAAACAGAAAAGAGAGACTTATTTTTTCTTTCTTTCTTTTTTTTTTAATCACAGAATTTACCGTATGGGCAAAATGATGTTGGTGATTGTAATAAATTTCGGTAACTGTAAATTTTCGGTATATCGCCCAGCCCTAGCGTAAGGTGGACTTACTGGCCAACTTGAGGAAACGTCCCTCAGTTTTCAATTCAATAATTCAGTTTAAAATTCAAATATTCAGTTTTTAATTCAAATATTCAGTTTTCAATTCAAATATTCAGTTTCTATTGGCACAAATATCAGGCCACAGGGGTTCCTCTAGGATGAGCAATGGATTCCAGATACATAGATCTCCTCGTCGGCCATAATATCAGCCCATAAAACAGCACCTTTGTTTTTAAGGCCGTTAAGTTTTTCATTAGTATTGCCGGCCGCCATTGCATGGAATATAAGGTATAAAATATAAGCTACGCCAGGTAAATTTGCGGTGAACTAATCAGCAACCAGCATTGCTAGTGTCCGATGCTTGGCGCCCTCTAGAGGTCTCTTTCGGACCTGCAAAAGCACAATCAAAGTAACACATGGTTGTGGATGGCGGATGGCAATACTCATGTTAGTTTACGACCTCCAAAACGAAGGTGCTGATTGGCCGACGAGGAGATCTATGTATCTGGAATCCATTACTCATCCTAGAGGCACCCCTGTGGCCTGATATTTGTGCCACTAGAAACTGAATATTTGAATTGAAAACTGAATATTTGAATTTTAAACTGAACAATTGAATTGAAAACTGAATTATAATTCAGTTTGTAATTCAATAATTCAGTTTTCAATTCAAATATTCGGTTTCTAGTGGCACAAATATCTGCCCATACCTGTCAGCTTACCTCCTGGCCAGACCAGCGTGGTTTCTCTACAGCAAGCAAAACCCTCTTTTCATTCTCCCAGGGCAGTCTTTTGCGCACAGCATCTCTGTGTATATTTGCAAGGATCTCCGCTCGTATAGCATAGTTGAGAGTTATGGTTTTAATGTGGCCTCTAGAGCCATGCTCGAAAATGCCGAGTCGAAAACATGCTGGAGGGTGGAAGTGCTACAGGATTTGCAGGACATGGCACACGGCTGTGCACTCCTCTTTGGGGTCTAGTGTTGAGTCATTCGCGAACGATTCGTTCAAAAAGAACGAATCTTTCCAGTGAGGTTCATTTGATGTCCGCTTCGCGCATGTTGTCAATCTTCGCGAACAGCCAATCAGCAGCCAATGTCAGATGTAAACATGATTTACTGAACATACTGCCAACGCTATTGGCGTTCAGGAAGCAAACCGTGACGTATTTCCCGTTCGCCAGCGATTCAGTGAGTGAACGTGTCGCTGCCGTTTCTGATTCACGCGAACGAGAACTCCATGCAGTACATCAGTTCAGTCAGTGAACGCTGTTTTGTTGCGAATGATTCACGATTCGCCAAGGAAGGAACCACTCACCAACAGCACTCATTTCGTGCTCGTGGGGACAAGCTTTCATTGGCATCCGTCTCTGCAAGCTAACGGCTAATGCTAAGTCCATCCAAGTACCGGAGCAAGCGGCAAGCGCATGAAAACAAATAAGAGCGAATGCCAAACTTATACTCCCTCGCAGATCGTGATGAGGCGCCCTTGTCTGGAGCATCTGGGAGATGGCATTGTTATAGGGGACATCTTCATTTGAAAATATTTATTCCAATACATTTTAAATAGCACATATGTGCACTTATGTATTATCTTCTCTGTCTACTGCAACTATTAAGTGGTGCAATCATCAAAATGCTTTTTACCATTAAATTACACTTTTATTTCAAAACTTATTTGGTGCTTGAGTGTTTTTTTAATTCTCATTTTTAATACAGCGCAACAACCAGACATGGACTCATCCGCTTAATTTGACAGCCTGCACTTCGTAACGCGAGAAAAAAAACATACTAGGCACGTGACGGCCGTGTGTTATGTCCTCCAAAATAACAAATGTTTATAGATGTAGAAATAGTGTCTACTGCGATTATTATTGCTGTTCGTATTTAATCACCATTATTATAATCATGATTATAATGATGGTGGTTTTAAATTTTACATCACAACTTATTTTGGAGTGTTTTATTCTGTGTTGTTTTGTTTTGTTTGTTGGGAAGTCCAGTGCATGATCACCGAACAAGAATATGACTATTTGCCTGACGTGATTATAGTACATCAATGCCAACGCAAATTCCCACCGAGCGACGCATTTGATGTGGAGAAGGTGGTGATATTAACTTGAGCTGTGTGCGCCTGGATGATGAAGTGAACGATTCGGTGAACGATTCTTTTGAACGAATCTTTTTGATTATTCAGTTCACTTAAAAGAACTTACTGTCACTATTAGGGTCATCTACTGCTTAAATCTGGAGTACCCGAGCAACCTCAAATACCGTATGTTCACGACCATAAGGCGCACTTTAAAGTCCCAAATCATCCCCAAAACAAACGAAGCGCCTTGTAATGCGACACGCCCATTATATGGACTGAGCAACACTCTCAACCATTGGGCTTGTCCCCTTGGGGTATTACAGAGTGCATGTTAGCACACCCTGCTGGCCAAAGTCTGAGACATCGATGCATCGAATTGACTGTAACAAATACATTATGTGAATACGTTTTTTGAGAGAAAGCAAGAGAAAGCTGGACATAAGGGCAGCTGTCCACGATGTTGTAGTCTGTCTTATCATTCATGTTATTGCAAGCAAGAAACATCACAGGTTTAGACAACAGACTGCAAAAATATAAAAAAAAAAGAAATAAAAACACACTGCCCAAACCACACCACTCACATCTCTCTTAACAGCCATGCTAATTAGCGTGGGGGTGAGCAAGATGATCTGTGTAGTCTCTACAATGAAGTGCATAGTGTAGCGTGCTGCTTTTATGAAACAAACCAAAAGTTTCCGTGTTCTAAAAAAAAAAAAAAAAAAAAGCTAGATAGAAACATCGCACGTCCTACGATGTGATTATTGCACACGCGCACATCGCAATCGCGATGTTAAAACCACATATCGTGCAGGCCTAGTTACTGTGACATCTCTCATCGGATTGAGGGGCCGCTACAGGCAGCAATCCCTTATTTGCAAGAGTGCTGGCATGCGCGAGCTAGCATGCGCGAGCTAGCATGCGCGAGCTAGCATGCGCGAGCTAGCATGCGCGAGCTAGCATGCGCGAGCTAGCATGCGCGAGCTAGCATGCGCGAGCTAGCATGCGCGAGCTAGCATGCGCGAGCTAGCATGCGCGAGCTAGCATGCGCCCAGTATAAGTATTAAATACAGAAATAGCACTCTCAACTGGTGCTGCGTCCTTTGATACGGCGCATCTTTTGGCCGTAAAAATACGGTACACCTTTGAATTGATTTTATTCATTTATCTATTTTGCACATGCCTTGTTTTGGCCTATCACTTGAAATAAATTAAATTATTAACATGAATTGACGTTTATGGAATTTATTTAAGGTCTGTAAAGTAATTTGTGATAAGTATATCTAATGCAAGTTATTGTTGTACAGTAAGCCCTCGTTTATCGCGGGGGATAGGTTCCAAAAATAACCCGCGTTAGGTGAAATCCGCAAAGTACTCCGCTTTATTTATTTTTTTATTATTTTACAATGCATTTGACATGATGCATGGTTGTGGTTTGTTTGTACGTGTAGATGGGAAGTTGTGGTCCTACAGTGCCACCTTGTGGCATTGGTGCGTTCGTCTTTTTTTTGTTATTCAACTTTCGGGTTGCTTCACTTTGCGACGTGTGCACATATGTTGACAGAGGTGCGGTAAAAAAAGCCATCGATATGAACACACACTAGGTATAGAGCATCAATTTGATTGTTTTGGGAAAGAATTGACATTGTGATTTTTCGTTATTTTACAGATCAGAATCTCGATGTCTATCCCAAGCTAAGGCAAGATTGCTGACTGTCGGAACTCTTAACTGGCGCCCTTGGAGAGCAGAATGAGGTACAGTAGTGTATAAAATGTTATCCATTCGTTGTACTGAACAACATTGCTCACTGTACTGGATTGTGAAACTTTTACTAGAAGAAGACGAAAGAGTTCCTTTGGGTCCGTGTGAAAGCAATGGATAAAATGATGTGCCGCTACGGACGAGTCAGAACGACCTTTGACTGCCCGCACTGATTAACGAAGCTTACGAGAAAAGAGAATTTCTACCGTTTCAAGAGCGTGATTGATATGTGAATTATTTGTGAAACTACTATTACAATTTGTGTTTTTCTGTTGTTCTATAGTTTTCACGGTGCAGAATGCTGAACATGCTTGTTCAGAGATAAAAGA
Organism: Idiotropiscis lumnitzeri; assembly: GCF_059441095.1. Classification (NCBI taxonomy): domain Eukaryota; kingdom Metazoa; phylum Chordata; class Actinopteri; order Syngnathiformes; family Syngnathidae; genus Idiotropiscis; species Idiotropiscis lumnitzeri. Next base: position 15,155,707 of record NC_142405.1, read on the forward strand.
TGAACGACACCCGTTTGAAACTGTTTGCGTCCTTATTCGAAATCCAAGGGGCCACTACACAGAGCACAATAACAATGAAAAAAAAATATGCGAAGCAGTGAAGCCGCGATAGGTGAAGTGCGATATAGCAAGGGATTACTGTATATAAATAAAACAATGTTAAATTGTCCACAATCGTATTTAGTAAATACAGTATAATAATGACCGGCAAAATACACCTAACAATATCATCTGAATTCAACAAGATGACATTGATTAAATTAAACGTAATGATGTTTCATAAATTCACCATAATGATGACTAATTAATAATGTTGAGGAGATTCAACATAATAACTTTAAATAAATTCAAGACAACTATGTATACTGTAGCAGTAATTTAAGAACGTTTGCTGAAATTTAGTCATTAATTATTCTTATGTTGTTACTTATATGTTACTTTTTGGGGGGGTGCACGCATGAGGGGGTTCCAATTCCAGATTACGTTACAGTAATCCCCAAAAACCACCGTGGGTTGTGACCATTGCTTAAACAAGCAGCAACGACTATAACCATAGAAGATAATTCAAAAACTCACCTGACGCTGTCGTTATCCCGTACCACATAAATGCTTTCCGTGTGTAGCAGATAGCAATCATCTATGAAGAGTTTTACAATGCTTTGACGATTCAACTCAAATTTATCTCTGATAATGCTCTCAAGATCAGACACCATGCGACACGTGTTTAAATCCACAAGCAGCCAACACATGCGACAGTCCACGACTGCCGGTGGAGGATAGTCAAAGTGCAAACGTACGCGGATGTGGTTACTACAACGTGCAGCAGCCATGTCGGTTACGGTTATGTTTAGGTTACTTTCAACAATGGAAATGGGCTGCTTTCGTTTCTCTTATTGCAATGTTTCTTGGTCGCCAAATGCCACTGGAGTTCTGGACAGGACACGCCCCCCGGCTTGATTGGTTCGTAAATCGAGGGAGAACAAAGCCCTGCGTCCAAGGGAGAGGGGCAGGAAACATGAACATAATATATATATTTACGTACAGGTTAAACAATTTTATACCAATGCCGGCACATAAATCAAATATGGTCCAGATACTGCCCTTTCTATATTGGACGCCGGAGGACGTGCCTTGTGTTGATGACCAATCATATGAAGCGATTGAGGTTTTGCAGCCAATCATATTGCAGGGGGGCGTGAACAGCCTAAAACTGCAGTGGGAGTCACGATAACGCGTTGAGTGCGAAGAAGAAGAAGACGAGGAAGAAGAAGAAGAAGACGACGAAGTAGTTGTCAGCTGACACTGAGATTTGTCACGTGGTTTTTCATGTGTAAAAATTGTATGAGCACCCTATCAAAGAAGTAAAGGACAAATGGGTCAATGCCGGGCACCGTCTGTTTTGCTATTATTTGCCATTATCACCAACAAAGGTACGATATTTGGTCATTGTTTATTGTGGTTGTCGCATACCAGTTTTATATAGTTTATTTATTTGTTTATTTTAAAATATCCGGACTTCTCGAATCGCTAACTGAGCTCAACTTTATTTGTACGCACGGTTTAAATTAAGTTTTTCCCAAACGTGTTTGGTATGGTCAATAAATATGAGCGCAAGTGGGGCTGTTAAGGTATGTGCTCTTAAATAGTTAGTGCGTTCCTTTTAGTGGTGCTAAAATCGATCGACTGGAGATAGTGACCGCCCGATTACCTTGAAAAATTATGTAATTGCCAGATGTTTGATCATTGCAGATCACAAAAATTAATCACATCGAAAGTTTCCTTGAATATTTTCTTTGTGGAAAGTGTCGGATATTGTGGACTTGTGTACATTAGTGCCATCAACACGAAGAGTCTTGTTCAGGCAATATGGTCCAGCTGCAGCCACAAATGGGCGTTCTCGTTTTTTTAACGGGAACACCCCGTTCGGAGACGGGAACGCCCCCTCACACCAAGGGCCACATCCGGTGTCGCCTGCCTCTCTGGCGTTATTCACTTCCCTGAGCAGTTTCCTTTTCCCTTTAGTCGTGATGTTCGTGTGACGCCCATTTCTTTCAGAGGTTCACAGTGGGTACCATGGCACTTCTGCTTCTGGACCAGTGATGCAACACTACGTGTGACGGCTCCATAGCGTTGCCCGGCTCTATGTTTCTCTGGAACTTTCTTAGGTCATCTGACAAATTCTCGGACTTCATGACAGCTGTCTGCTGACTAGCATTCGATGTCGTCAGGTGATTCATTGGGCACAATTTATAGGGAGTAACCCAGCCTATACAAGTCATGGGTGACTAAATGCGCCTTGTGCAATACTTTATGGTGTTCTGTCATTTATTTTTATTCAAATTCAACTTTGGTGCAATGGTGTGAATACTTTTGCAACAATGAAATACAGACTTATGCAATCCATCTATAGTAAAGAATGCTTATGAACAAAAACAGGAATAGATTGTTGCGTTTGTGCAACTTCCTTATTTGCAAACAGATGAAACCCTCTTTTCCTTTGTTCTGTGGTGGGAAATTGAGCGTTGCTCTTGGGAATGAATACTTTTAGAAACCACTGGAACATAGAGGTTTTCCAGTCAGGTTTTAAGATGATGCACAGCACAGACTCAGCCCCGTTTTTAATGATATCCTCCTGGCAAATGACACTGGAGACTATTTGTGTCTTGTTCTGTTGGATCTGACTGCAGTGTTCAATACGGTGGACCACAGTATTCTGTTGCCTTGTTTACAACGCCTGGTGGGCATAGAGATCACACTCTAGAGTGGTTTAGATCCTAAACTTAAAGCCTCTCTTTTCTCAACAGTACTTGACTTCGTTGTATCTCGCCTAGGTCTATCGCACCTCACAGTAGAAGGGTTTCAGCTAAAATGAAAGGAAAGATTTATAGAACTGTGGTGAGATCAGCGATGTTGCCTGGTCTGGAGACAGTGCCAATGAAGAAAAGACAGGAGGCAGAGCTGGACGTGACAGAGATGAAGATGCTGAGGTTCTCTTTGGGAGTGACCAAAATGTAGAATGAATGAGTACATCAGGGGGACAGCACGTGTTAGGGGCTTTGGAGATAAAGCCAGAGAGGCCAGACTGAGATGGTTTGGACAGGTTCATAGAAGAGATAGTGAGTATATTGGGAGAAGGATGCTGAGGTTCCAAGTGCCAGGCAAGAGGTCTAGAGTAAGCCCAAAGAGGAGGTTTATGGATGTAGTTAAAGATGACATGAAAGTAGTTGGGGTGAGACCAGAGGATGCAGAAGACAGGGTTAGATGGTGGTAACTGATTCGCTGTGGCGACCCCTGAAGGGAAAAGCCAAAAGGAAAAGAAGAGAAGAATTCATTTTTCAACTTAAATTTATTAAAACGTAAGAAATGTTTCTTTTCATACTGTATGTTTGGGGGGTGGAATCATGGGGCCCCAGGCAACTAACTGCATGTGTTTGCCTAATGGTGAATGCACCCCTTTGCCAATTAACGCTATTTCGGTTAAAATATCAGTTCTTAAAATATTGTTATTCAATTGTTTGCAGGACTTCTGAGTACACTGGCAAGCAAAGAAGCCTGGGACTATGTGGAAGTTAGAGATGGGGCTCACATGTTCTGGTGGCTTTACTATGCCGATAGCCAGTCGGTAAATTATCAAGAATTTCCTCTGGTCATGTGGCTACAGGTATGACACATTTACTTGTATTGAGAAATGGCTTTTGTGGGTATTCGATATTGCTTCTATGTTTCTCATTGTGTTTACAGCAATAAAGGTGGCAAATAATCTTTATATTGCTCCTGACTTACCTTTTAAATTTGCCTGAGGTCTTAAAGGCCAACCTGTGTTTCCAACAAGACACTCGTATAACAAACTCAGAAAACTTAAGAGTAAATAATACAATCAAACGTTTGCATAATTGTATAATAGGTGCTTCAGTATTACTCTATAAAACTATTTCACTTAATAACAACTCATCTATTATTGATCCAGGAGGTGGCTGTATCATCAACATCACAGTAACTCTCTCCAACACTACCTTCTTCACCCTTGCCAATGTTTATGGACAATCTTATTTTCTTTCCTAATTTCTTCCCCTTGCTGTGCGGTGTAACAAACAAATTATATTGGCTGGAGTGCCAACTTCAATACTGTTTTTAACCCTGCAATAAATCTCCAATGTACTCTACGGAGATAATAAAACCGTAAATGGAAGATTATGGTCTTTGTAATCGTGATAGAAAGAAATCCATCACTGAAAGCATGCTCAGAGGTGGGCATTCTACTTCATTTTGATGGTCTGTCAATCGTTATCCCTCACCACCCGTCCGTCATTCGTCATTTTTCGTGGCGAACCGAATTGTAATAGGCACTCGGTCAGTCATGTCCATCGGTTAGTCCGTCAGAAGTCTGTTTGATTCTTACTTTAAGCTATGCATTTTGTTTATTACTATTAGTACTTATATTTGATGTCATGCCTATTTTACTATCATTCATACAAACATTATGTTATTTTTCTGAATGTGTTTATTCTTTGGACCTTTTCCTGGTTTATATCAGTCATATTTATATCGGAAGTGTGGGGCACCTTCGTAGGTTTCGGTTCCGGGGTGTCCCTCTGCCTCTTGAGGGGCCTCTCTGTGCCCCAATGTCCCACCTTTGTTGGCACACAAACCATACTCATACATTCATGCAAATGTAATACCATAACTTGTCAAAAACTGTATTGAATCGCCTTTTATGGAGAGATGCACGTCCCTAAAATTAACAATAAAAAGCCGACATTGCTTTTGAGTTGATGTTCAGCAGAATTATGTAAACTATAGTACAACAACTGATTGTTCACCCTTTGCGCGGTACTGAAACTGTAAGGGAAATGGGAATGGTGTCCTGATTGTAGATTAAACTGTTGTGGAAATGAATTTAGAAATATAATATATGTGTGTGGTGCGCGCCAGTGTCATCGTGTGCGTTGAGAGCATGAGAAAGCTGCGCACATTGCTTACCACAAAGTTCTAGTTATGTGTTGTCTGTCCATCGGACATTCCCCTAGTAGCCTTGTGGCTTGTCAAGATGCAGTTTTGCAATTAAAAAAAATTATTTATTATCATTTATTAAATGTAAAAAAATCCCTTTATTCATTGGAAAAACAATCCCTCTCATTTTTTGTGTATTATGTCTATAATTCAATATTTTATTCGATTGTAATACCTTTAATATATGAGAATTGATTTTTTTTGTTTGTTTTTATGCAAATACTTTTTAATTGGGAAAAAAAGCATTCGACTCACACAAAGTCACACAAAACGGCATCTCAACAGCCTTTCTAAGGGATCAAATTGGAGTAATATAAGAAATATAAAATTCCAACAAAGTGCAAATGAAATGGGTCAAAATAATGGCCTGGCACACCGAGGTCGTTGTGGTTACTGAGATAATTCCAGTAATCACCGGTGAGCGCGACTGCTTCCTCCTTCTCCGCTTCCTGCAAGTCTTGAAAGCGGGTTACAATGGTGTATCTCGAGGACAATTCGTAAGTGCAGTCGTTGGACGCAATGCAAAGTATTTCAGCCAGACCTTCGTCCTCTAACCCACTTAGCCATGGCTTTGGTGAGTCTCTTTTTATTTGATCCATCCATCGGTTTTTGTTGCAATTTATCCATGGACCCTTTGTTTGACAAGGGGCTCGAGAATTGGCATCAGGTGTGTGCTTGGCCCTGAAATGGTATTTTAAACTGGACGTGCTGTGATGGTAGTTCAATTCACGATGGCTATACACACAAATGATTTTCCTCTACCCAATCACACCATTAAGTAACTTTTTTAAAATTAAACGTTCAGAATTGAATTTGCCTAATTTTTACCACTTGCCATGATGCTTTTAGTTATATAAACCGGCAGAAACTCTGCACAGCAAGCCCAGGCGTGTCCTAAATTTCGCGTTTGATGTTTTTTTCCGGTCTCGCAAGCGTCAGCGCTTCGTCATAGCATTATCATATTTAACATTGTTTATCAGGCCAAGACGAGTCTTAATCGCTCGCTAAAAAAATTGACGGCGTTAAAAGGAGGTTGGATTAATCCCATTAATAACGTGTTTTTCTGACACCTCTAAAAAAATATATCTTTTCAACACATGTCTCCTTGGTTGACTCCCATGAATTCTATTCTAGCTCAAACAATGTCAGTGGTGCAATCTCACACTGATGTACCTTATTCTGGGCTCTTTGGTTACCATTCGTATGATGGATCTCTTTAATTTATCCAAAATTTTCCTGCTGCAGCCATGTCCAAGAAGGTTGATTTCAGTCCAGTGGATCTCAAATTTCTGAATGTGTTCCTGTAGTTATGAGAACATGAAGCAGCTTGGAGGTGCTCTTATCGCCTTTACCTTTAACATACTTCTCTATAATTTTACTTCTAATGTCCTGAGACAACGCTCTCCTTCACATTCTATAGTCCATGTTCCGCACACATTGAGAGCACAATGAGTTCTTGTCGCCTTTTGAATAGGTTAAATACTCACCGTACTCGCTTCTCTTCTATTTATCTATTTTTGGCGTACCATTGTTTTTGCCAGGACTATTTCATCCGTTTGTTTTTTTTTAAGAAATTCAGTTGAACCACAATTCAAAAGCAATGTGTGATTTTGACTGTGTAATTTTCATTATTTTTCTTTTTTTAATTGTTTTTTTTTTTACTTTATTCTTTCATTAAGAAAGGGGTACCAACAATTTTGTCCACGTCTGTAACAATCATCAAAAGGGTTTTTCAAAAAGGGCTTTTGTCACACAATTTTGTCGTAATGATTATGATGATAAATGTGAACCATGTAATATATCAACATGTTTTTAACCTAATTTCATTACTTAAACATGAGGTTTATGTGTGTATAGGGTGGACCCGGAGGTTCGGGAACTGGCTTTGGCAACTTTGCTGAGATTGGACCTTTGGATATCGATCTAAAGCCCAGAAAGAGCAGTTGGGTAAGATGGTTCACCTAAAGTTTTGAATTATTTTGTGCAACAATACTGAAAGTGTAATTATGAAATATTTG
>NC_142405.1:15167734-15197734 GCF_059441095.1 Idiotropiscis lumnitzeri
TCAGGATTGTCACATTCATGTTAGCATGGTGTGTTTCACTTTCAGTGTATCAAATTTATACTTAATACAATGGAAGGGAATGTGTTTCTTGTAATTAAATCCAGATATCTGATGTAGTGATCTGCATAATTCAATGCTGAAGGTAATACATGAAGTAGCCAACATAGACGGACGGTTGCTCATCCTTCATGTTGTGAAGCCGTAGACCAGGGGTCTTCAATCCTGTTCCTCCTGTCCTGGTTGTTTTCCACCTCTCCCTGGTGCAACACACCTGAGCAATCGTTATCTAGCTTCTACAGACCTTGCTGATTATCTGATCATTTGAATCAACTGTGTTGCAGCAGGGAGAGATGGAAAACCTGCTGGACACCGGCCCTCGAGGAACAGGATTGAGGACCCCTGCCGAAGAATGATTAGGTCACATTATGTTCCGCAGCCGAAATGCAAATAGTTTTACTTGAAATCCGAATGGCTGTGGACCCAAATTGGAAATGACAGGTTATGGAAATATGACTTTTTAATTACTCCAGACAACTTATTCAGAGGCACAATAATCCTTTGTGTGAATTATAGATGTTACTTGCGTTATGAACTGGAACCTGCATTTTGTTGACATGGTGTTTGCTGGTGTCCAGTTTTATGAGAGTTACAGACTTAAGCCATGTGGGATCACCAATTGTTGCATCTTAAATGATAAAATGTTACAAATCTCTCTTCCTACTAATGTAGATGGGTAGGAGGATGAAATATAATGGTCAGCAACAACGTACAATCATATTTTTTGCTACTCGCTTCGGACTGTAAGCCATTGAGCAGTCACAAAAGCTCTGAGGTCTATCATTGCATACACATTCATAAAGTTACTGTATTTATTTTGGTAAAAGAGGTTGGACAGTCTTTTTTTTTTGTTTTTTATTTTTACCTTTAATCAGACATAGATCCCAGTCAAACCCTCATCTAGTCGACTACTTTCCACGAGTAACCACATCATGGGCTAGTTGCAAGACCTTGGCTTGGTGTGTTGCGATCGTCCAACATTGCCAAATAAGGGTCCCGTCCAGCCATTGCACCTTTTTTCATGAGACATTTGGCTGATTTTACTGCAGACTCTGCCTTCCCATTGCTCTGGGCGTAACCAGGTCATGATGTTCTGTGTGTGAATTCCCATGCCTGGCTGAAACGTGTAAACTCTTGGGAGGTATATTGTGGGCCGAAATCTGATACCACAATATCTGCAATCCCTTGTCGTGCGAAATGTGCTTTGAGTTTTCGAATAACTGTGGCACTCGTAGTGTCTGGAAGATAATCTACTTCCCAGAAATTGGAATAAAAATCCACAGTTAAGTAGTCCTTGCCATGGAATGAGATCAAGTCCGTTCCTACCTTGAATGATTCATTTATAGTAGACAATTTTGTGTTAGGTTAATTTTTTTACCTGACATGTTTAGATGAGTTTTCGCCTTCTTCAGAGTGTCAAATGATGGCGTCTTGTGACTCGTCTTTGTCATCTGATGTTCCATGAACGATACCTTTGCCCAGGGTCTGTGTAGCATGCCCTCCAACCAAGAATGTGACTTTACTGATGATTTTGTGGTTTATTTTTTGAGCAACATTTATCCTTAACCGTGTAACCTTCAAACCTAATCACTGTAATAGCTAAAACACAATTCACAACACACACAAATAATTAGCTGACTTATTTTACATTCAACACTCAATGTTTACAAACACAAAATACTAATATACAACATTTACACACCTTTTGCCTCTTTGGAGGAGGCGCGTTAAAGAAATGTTCGTTTTTCTTACGCTCAATATAAAACTCTTGGCCGTACTCTTTGTTAAGTTACCTTATGTGTAAACTGTACTAAACAGAAAGTTCACATTCAAAATCAAAGCACATAGTTTAAACCGGAAGTAGCACCTTTCAATGCAAATTTCAAATGAAAATAAAATAAAACAAACAAAATCACTGCTGCTGTTCCAAAAACATGAATATGGTTAGTTACACTCCCACCAAAATTATGAGTCTTAGTGTGCATTTGAACAACTGTAACAAATAATTTTCAACAAATAATTAACACTTCTAATCGTGAGCTTGTAAACATTACAATAACAAAACTAGGTTTTGCACAGGGCGCTCTACAATAGAAGGCCTACTAGTGCGTTGACCTTTGTCATTCAGTTTCTTATCTCCAAAGGAGATTTTCACTCTTCTCACGAGTCCGTCCTTGCCACTGACAGTCTCCAAGACTCTGGCAAGTCGCCACTCTCCTCTGGGTAACTGTTCGTCAGGATCCAACACATCGCCTACTTTGAGATTCCTTTTTGGAGGGTGCCAGCGCTGCCTGGCGATCATGTTGTGCAGATACTCGCATCTCCACCGGCACCAGAACTGTTCAGCCAAAAACTGAACACGACGCCATCTCTTTGCGCCATAGAGGTCCTCCTGTGGGAACACCCCGGGAGGGCGCAGTGCAGCGCTCGATTTCAGGTGCAAAAGGTGGTTAGGAGTGAGAGGCTCCAAGCTGTCAGGATTGTTGAGTTGTTTCCTGCCTGATGTAGTGACAAAAGAACCAAAACAGTCCATGCCGCAGTATGTGAAGGGCGTAGATGGCTCTAACCGTTCAGCAGGTAAGTCGCTCATTCTCTGGCCCTCTGGAGCTCTGCGACAGATGACTCATTGGTGGATAAAAGAAGCAACAGGTCTGCTCATGCCAGGGATCCAGTAGCTATAGGATCTGAGTTGATTGATGGTGAAGCCTTTTCCTTGATCTTTTACTTCATCATGACAGTGAGCTATTATAAGCTTTGTCACATGATGTTCCTTTGGAATCACAATATGGTGCTTGATAGAATTTTTGATCGATGACAGTCCCCTCCGACCTTGAGTAGACTGTCTGCATCCATGAATGGATTAAGGTGGTACCTTTCCTGCAAGATCCCTTTGCCGTTGAGCACATATGGCGCCAAGAAGCCAAGTGTGTCGTAGATGGCTGCAACAGTAGACAAAAATTGTGTTGCTGATTGGTCTTTTTGGTCTTTATCTTCTTCAATACTCCACAGAATGCCCAAGGTTCTTTCTTGTGGCAAGTCATTAAATGTGAGTTGTGTTGACAGAACATTCAGAAGGAGGAATATTTTGTAGAACAGCATGACTGTTCAAGATGAATTCATCAGCCCTCCTTGTTTGCATATTTCCGTGTCCTCTTGCGCATGTTGTATTGCCTTTTCAACAATGTCTGTGTTGCTGTTTTTCCACCACAGGAAACACAGGTAGTCTCTATCACACTTGTGGACATGAAACAGGCGGAACATCTCTGTATCGCACATCAGAGCAATAATATGTTGCCTGAATTGTTGTAAGATGCCTGTTAGATTGTTTATTAGGTCTGGCCCTGGAAGAAGATGATCGTTCAAACTTGTACTTGTTTAGCTCGTCATTCTCTACTTCTTCGACGTCACCCCTTTCAATGATGCCTTTCATGTATGCATTGTAGTCATTTTTGTATTTCTCGTCTTTGTTGAATTTTCGCTTCAAGTGTGAAAGTCTGATTTCAGCAAGTTTTCTGTTATCGGGTAAGTGTGGTCGTAGTTTGAATGGTAGAGGCATCTCACAGTGTCCTCCTTCGTTTTTCCTTATTCCTTCTTCTAGCTGGTTCAGAAATATGAGATCCTCTTGTGAAACTGTTTTGTCACTTGCTTTACAGTCCTTGAAATCTGACACTAGCACTTTAATTACATCCATGGGAGTTTCATGAGGTAGTTCTTCTATAGTAACTCTGTGGCACAAACTGGATTCAGTTTCACTGGGCGATGTGGTGGAGCCACCAACAATACTCCACCCGAGATCTGTGCGGATTGCATATGGTTCATTGACTTCTCCTAGCAGAACTTGTTTTGGAGCTAAACTTCTGGGACAGTTGAATCCGATGAGGAGTCTAACGTCATAACTCAAGAGAGGTGGTAATTTGTCTGAAATTTCTTTAAGGTGTGGCCATTGCCTTGCTGTGTCACAAGTGGGTATATTTTCATAATTAATTGGAATGGAGTCCTTTGTGAATGAGCAGGGAAGGTCAATACGAATGTCTGAGTTATACCTTCTCACACACAGGCCAGATACTCTGTGACTCTTGACAATAGAGTTGACACCAAGTATGGTAGTTAACTTTAACTTTACAGGGTGAGGGACTGCTTGTAACTGGTTGCTTAACTCTTCACTGACAAATTTACTTTGTGTGTCTAATAGCGCATACGCTAACTGTTCTTTGAATGGATTCTGGACTGTGGACACCCATACTGGAACTATCATGATGTGTTATTTGAATGACCCACCATCGTTACGTTGAGAGCAGCTAACAGGGGTCGTGCCTTGTGATTTTCATTGTGCACAGAAGTTGGATGCCTTCCCTTGCAGATGTCACAATTCTGGCGATAGTGACAATCTTTGACATTATGGCCCGCCTTCAAGCATCCATAGTACAGTTTATTTTCCTTGATATATGTGCGCTTCTCTTTGTTAGATGGAGACAACTGATTCGCTGTGGTGACCCCTGATGGGAAAAGCCGAAAGGAAAAGAAAAGAAGTAGAAGATGATGTGCGCTTCTCTTCATGGGGCCTATTTGAGAAGCTTGGGCACTTAGACTTAGACACTTCATCCTTGCAGAACACGCAAGGTGCCTTTGGTTTTGTGCTGGTTGTCCTTGCCTTGTCGTTGTGTACCATGGTTTGCATTGAGAAGGCTTGACTGGATTTAATTGGTTTAGATTCTTTTGTTACTTTTCTCACAGGATGAGATGCATGAATGAAGGGCATATGAAGAAGTGACAGGGTTACATGCAATCTCAGCCTTGACAGCCATGGACTGTGCAAAGTCCTTGAAAGAAGAAAAATCTTTGCCTTCCAAAAGTGTAACTGTGACCTGTCGATTCCAACGGGCTGCCAACCTCTCTGAAACTTTCTGCAACAGCTTTTGATTCTCCTCACAGTCATTTAGTATTCCGAGACCTCTTACATGTGGTGTGGCTTGAAGACATGCATTTAAAAAGTCTTAAATAGTCCTTAAACCGTCTGCATCCTTTGAACTATCTTGAGCCATTTTGCTAAGTTGTCTCTAAAAGCTTTTTGAATAGTAAAAGGTTGTCCATAACGTTGGTCAAGCTTTTGCCATGCATCCTTGTATGCGTCTTCATCACTGCAATAAAATGTGCCTTCAAGACAATTTTGTGCTGAGCCGGTGACGTATCCTTTTAGTAAATGAAGTTTCTCAGCTGGTGAAATACCCTTGCAGTCTATAAGCAAAACAAATGAGCCCTTCCATTCAATGTAGGAGATTGGATCACCGTTGAAAACCGTGGGCATCGGCACTGGGATTCCGTTTATAGCTATGCTGTCTTGGATGGCTTAGCCCAGCTGGGAAACGTCTGTAGGAGGGGCCTGTTTGGAAACTTGAGGACCTTGATAAGATACATTGTGATATGTCGAGATAGACGCTTTGTTTTGCGATGTGAATGGGCAAAATGGTGCTATTAGATCAGATATTAATTTGTGGTGAGTGAAAGCCACATTATAACGTATTTGCTGATTTCCCATATCCATGCTCATCTCTCTAATTTCTGTCATAAATCTCAAGTTTAACACAAGCAGCTTGCATTTCCTTTTCTGTTTTTAATCGCTCAAGTTCCGATTTCTGTACATCCAATTCCCTTCTGCGTTGCTCCTCCGTGTGTCTTATTCTCTCCCCTTTGATTAATTTCATCATGCATTATTTTATATTCTGCTACCTTTGCTACTAGTTCAGCAGCTGCCTCCATCCTTTTTGCTGTGATGCTTGAGGTGTCTGCTTACCGATGCTTGATTGTGAAGCCGTACCATTGATGGAAGGAGCATACTCACCACACCTTTCTCTATTTGGATCAAAATCATCAATTGCTGCTATTCGTTCATTGATGATTTTCATAATGTCTCTAGTTACTGCTTCACAAGTGTCCATTTTGCGTTTTACGTCAAAGTACCATCTCTTAATTCACTGTACACTTTCACTATATCGTGCATTTCTTTTTCAATGTCATCAGCCATTGTGCATAAGTTGTGCTCTGATAAGTCAGTCTTGAAACTTTCTCAGACTGTCTTGACCAGCCCTTTACATTGCTCATACGCACTAAGCAGCCTTTTGTCTCTCTTAATCAACTCGTTCTGTTGGTAGGCGAGCATTTTTCAGTTAGCACACTGGGTCGCTCTGACAGCCTAGGTAATGCTAACTCAGCTGCGTTAGCATGCATTTTCTTCAGTTCAGTTAACTGACACTCTTTACTTTAATTTCGTCCGTTAATTCTTCTCTTGATATATTTTCCGTATTTCCGTGTTACAATAAAGCTTTCGCTTCACTGATTTCTGTTTGTAGCTTTTGAGTTTGCTCTTCGACGCCGTCCATTTTCCATGTAGTTACCGCGTCCTCTTGCCGTCTAGCTGCTGCCGCAAGCTGCCTGTGCTGTTGTCGTCGTCGTAGTCCTTGACCTTCGTGAGCAGCTCGGTACAGCATGCCGAAGAAAACTCTTACTGTAGCATGCCCTCCGACCAAGGATGAGACTTTACTGATGATTTTGTGGTTTATTTTTTGAGCAACATTTATCCATGGCCGTGTAAAACCTTCAAACCTAATCACCGTAAGAGCTGAAACACATTTCAAAACACACGCAATTAGCTGACATATTTTACATTCAACACTCAATGTTTACAACCATAAAATACTTATATAAATCATATAAACACCTTTTGCCTCTTTGGAAGTGGCGCTAGTTAAAGAAATGTTCATTTTTCTGACGCTCAATATCAAACTCTAGGCCATACTCTTTAAGTTACCTTACGTGTGAACTGTACTAAACAGAAAGTTCGCATTCAAAATAAAAACACATAGCTTTCAGCGGAAGTAGCACCTTTCAATGCAAATTTCAAATGAAAATAAAATACAACAAACCAAATCACTGCTGCTGTTCCAAAACTATGAATATGGTTAGTTACAGTCTGTATTCCATGTCATGTAAGTGAAGCACCTCCTTCTGCTGTCTGGAGTCCACTGACCTGCATACATCATATTTCAATATAAAGTTTTTTAATTGTTGATTCATTTCCAGCCAGTATACACAGTCTCTCGCCCGTCTGAGACATCCTTCAATCCAGAGATGAGAAGAGTGGATGCGACAGGTCATATCCCTCCAGAGTGCATCAGGAATCACTGCTCTCTCTCCTTTGAAAAAATTCCAACCTGATGACTTCACTCATCCTGAAATGAGTAGAAATGTTGGCTATCTGCTGTGATGTCATTTTTTTTCTTTCGCCACCCTTTTTGGATTAGATTTATCAGATGTTGTAATTTCTTGTCCTCTTTTGCCACTAATCAAATTAAGGTGTCTTACAGTAGAGATGGGTAGGTGCTCTATCATATTAACAGTTTCCACCCCTGACTCCATGTCCACTTCCTGACAGTCCGATAAATATGCTCTGCTCAAAGTATCGGCTACCAACATGTCCCGGCCAGGTAAATCACATGTATATTTTATTTCTGTAGCCTGAGCAACATTCGTTGAAGCCTCTTTGGCGCACTGAGCAAGGTTTTTTTGTGTATGTTAACCATGGGCTTGTGGTCACTCTGGACGGCCACCTCTCTTCCATAGGTGTACCGATGAAATTTCTCCATTCCAAATACAATTGCGAGGCATTCCTTCTCTATTTGAGCGTAGCCCCTCTCCGTTGGTGTCAGGGCTCTGCTACCATATGCCACTGGCCTTCCATCCTGCATGAGGGCAGCTCCCAGTCCTGTCTCCGAAGCATTACATTGCAGCGTCAGGTCTCCTTGCTGGTCGTAGTATTTCAGGACTGGAGCGTTGGCTATTTTTTCTTTCAGTTGCTCAAACGCCTCTTCATGGACATCTGTCCATTCCCACATGTTTTCTTTGTGTCAGTCGTCTCAAAACTTCACAGTCATCTGACAAGTGTTCATAGAATTTTGATAGGTAATTTACCATACCCACTATTCACTGTACTTTCACATCAGAAGGTCTCAGCATCTCCCTGATGGCTCGCACTTTCTCTGGGTCTAAACACAGTCCCTCAGCTGTCAGTAGGTGTCCTATATCAGGTACTTTTGTTTGTCGCAGCTTGAATTTATCCTTGTTTAGTTTGATGTTTTTCTCCGTCTACCTCTGTAGGAACATCATGGTCGCGGATAGCTTCCTCCTGGCTTGTCCCATCTCCTGTAATTAATATATCATCAGCAATGACGTTATGTTCCCGGTAGGTTTTCCAGTGCATGACTGTGTTTCCTTTGAAAGATCTCTGGTGCTGGGCTTATACCCATTGGTATCCTGAGCCACCTAAAACGTCCAACTGGGGTTGAGAAGGTTGTGAGGTAACTTGACTCCTCTTCAAGTTTTATGTGCCAAAATCTGTGTTTTACATCACAAACGGTGAATACTTTTGCATTTGCAAGTTCTGGTAAGATGTCATCAATTGTTGGGAGTGGAAAATGGCTCAGCTTAAGTGCTGATTCAATGGTTTGAGGTCTATGCAGATCCTCAACTTCCCACTCGGTTTTCTCAATGAAACCATGCTATTAATCCAGTCTATACTTGGTTCCACTGGTGCAATGATTCCTCTTTTCACCAGTTCCTTGAGTTCCTCCTTGAGGGGTACCATCATTGCAACTGGCACTCTCTGTTTTGGCAATTTTACTGTTGGTGTACTATTATCTATTTCAATCTTATATTCTCCTTCCGTACAGCCTTCAGCTGTAAAAACATTAGAAAATTCGGTTTCTATCATTTCCATCGTCATCATTTTGTTGTAACGTTCATCTTTTTCGACAGGCATCACTTCTTTTGTTAGTATGCTGTCCACTGTCATGTTGTTCTCTTGTTGAACCTTTATCAGCTTCCTTTCTTAAATTGCCTTTCTGCCCAATATTGGAACACCTCCTTCCATGTTCACAACTTGAAACAGCCCTCGGTAGAGTTTATTATTTCTGGGGTTCCTTATTTTGACTCTAGACCACATGTGTCAAACTCAAGGCCCGGGGGCCAGATGTGGCCCGCGACCTCATTTTATGTGGCTCGTGAAGGGAAAAGCATTTGCTTCAACTTGCTGCTTCTAGCACATTTTCTTCACTTTTAACAACATTGAGATATGAGATATTGCCATTTATTACTGGCTTCTGATTTCAAAACTAGCTTTGTATCAATGAGTTGTGTGTAACTGATAATGTAAGGTGATCTATATGAGTTCACAGTCATAACGGCCCTCTGAGGGAAACCAGAACCGCGATGTGGCCCGTTCACAAAAATGACTTTGACACCTCTGCTCTAGACTGTCCCAATTGACTCATTGTTTTTTTTTATTGTACATTACCAGTACTTTGTCAGAATGTTCTAGCTTTACATCTGGGTTTAGGTGATGCACAGGGATGACATTACAGCTCGCTCTAAGTGTCAATTAGCATACCAGCAAAGAGTTGTTTTTCTGGAGTATGTTTGTCTCCAATTTGGTTCACGTTCTCTTTTGTCTCAACTATGTGGGTATTCATCATAACATCTTCATATTCTTTTTTTATCCTGCTCCTATACTGCTTTCAAAGCTCTATCATTTTACTATGTGTATTTTCTGTTTTACACATAGCAGCAAAATGATTATACTTCCCACATTTTTTACACTTTTTCCCAGAAGCAGCGCACTTCCTTTTATTCCTCTCATGTCTTGTCACAAAACTTACAGCAAACATCATCTTTGCTTGTCTTTTCTTTTTTGAGTAGATGCACTTCCTCCACTGACTGCCCTTGCAGTGTTTTACAGTTTACTCTTGACAACTCTGTTCCTCGACAAATCTTCAGGCATTTTTACAACGTCAGATTGTCTTTCAGCCGTCTCTCTCTCTCTCAGCCCATTGTCGTTTGTGCCACACACTATTCTATCTTTTATTAATGAGTCTCTTAACTGCTCAAAATTGCAGGTGCTCGCCAAAACTCTTAATTCAGTACCGTACTTGTCCACATTTTCGCCCGCTGATTGATCTCTCATGACGAATCTGTATCTCTCCACAGTCACGTTTAACTTAGCGTTACAATGTTCGTCGGATTTTCTCATCTCCCATCGATCAACAACGTGTTTAACAGTTCTCTACCTTCTTCGCCTATGAGGTAATGAAACAGCTTGCATTTCGTGGGTTCCTCCGAGTCCGGCATTGTCAGTTCCACATACAATGCGAATTCCTCTTTCCATGTCTTCGACAAATTGTTTGAATCCTAAGCCAGAATCGGGGCGGTTGCAGTCCTTCCATTGTTCACGTCGCCAGTTACTACTCACGCGCTGCTACCATGTTTCACTCAGTTTCGTTCTCTAATACAGAGGGGACGATTAAAGCATTGATTTGCTTATTTCACGCTTATTAACTTGTTAACTTTTACAGTACAGCACGTTACTTCAGTCTCTTAATATGGGGAAAACGTCACTTACTCTTCTCCTGTTCCTCACTGTAATCCGCCGCTAAGCAACATAACATAACTAACAATACTATTGTTACAACATCTAGTCATGGCTCCAGAGGGGAGGGGAGGGGAGGGGGGGCAGAGGACCTGCGTCCGGGCAAGGGGAAACATAATCCAATATTTTTGTTCGTCATAGGGTGTCCTTCGAGCCGTGCTTTGTCTAGTCCCGGAAAAAGAAGACCAAGAAGAATTCTGACAAAAACAATAAGGAACTGGCAATGGTCGATGCTCGGGCCGTAAACATAATAATAATCAATCATAATAATATGTCTTGAAACAATAACGAACTTGCCGCATCATCCACTCTGTGTGCATGGAGTGTGGCACCCCGGGATAAAAAATCCAGAGTCTGCCCTGTGCGAGAGTGAGGCAAGACTGAGTAAAACGCGTTAGGTTCCAAGACAAAATCGAGACTCTCAAAAAATGGTCTTGAGTTCTTGGGCAATCAAGAGAACTCCCAACGCAACCTTGTGGTAATAATATGGATTGTCATTTTCTCTCTCTTCTTTTCCCTTAGAACACCAACGGCGTAAACTTCTACAACATACTCTCACAGACGTCGGAAGATAAATGGGCCTCTTCAGTAGGAAAGAACTTTATTTGTAAGTTTTTTTTTTTCTAAATGGACAAATGGGCAAAATAAATAAATAGCACTTTTTGATAATCAAAAATGACAACCACACTTGCCTGCAAATTGAAACAGTTGGGGTATTTCCTTTTATTTTGCTGGTAACTGAAAACGTTCAGGGTTGACAAAAGATAATGAGACATTTCAACTTTTATTTCCACGTGTTCCCCTTATGGTCATACCCTATTCATAGTGTTGTATCTCAACCTTTATTTCGCCGAGGCATCCATTTTACCTAAGACAAATAGAACGGCACACAAAATTATGATAATATCCCAATTTACTGGGTTCATCTTCTGGGTCCATTTAATTAACACAAAGCCAATATTCTTACAAAAAGCCATCATTTATTCTATTTTACAACTCAAACAGGGATCCATGTTGCGACTCGACCACAAGTCAGATGTGGATGCAAAATGCTTGACATGTCTAAGCTCCCGTCCCGATGTTGTCCATATTGGGAAGTGCGGTTTGCTGAAAATATTTGCGTACCTCTTATCGGCTACTTTCATGAGGCGTTCAAATCCTCTGCGGTCCATTGTAGCTAGATGGGCCGACGGCGGGATGCACCTCCACGAGTACGATGCGAAAACAGTCAAACGGTAACGTGAACCAACGCGGCTAGATGACACAAGTTGGAGTCTCGTCGGTGTCGGCTGGAGAGGGCAAACTTCAGCAAACCAGCTGCGGTGAACCCAAGCGAAGCCATCCCAACAAGCTGGTCGGGTAGGTTCGAAGGGTGATGACAGCCCCACGCCTCCCATGGACCTTAAAATAAAAAAATCGCTGTCGAGTACACATGATGGAGAAGAACAAGAAAAGGAAAGAAAACGACGTAAATGGGGGGCGGGACGATGTTTCGTCCACCTCGTCCGGTCGTCAAAATCTAGCAAGGTCACGGGGATATGACGACCGTCATCCAGTGACGGTGGCCCACACCAACAAAATTTTCAAAGGAGGAAGTAGAAGGACAAGCAGGCCCAAGGGAGCAAGGATAGCAACATGGAACGTAAACAGCCTTAACATCAGCGGCAAGTTAGACAATGTTATCCAGGAGATGGACAGGCTTCGGCTCGATTGTGTTGGACTCACGGAGGTCCACTGGAAAGATGCAGAGAATTTTGAGAAAGGCGACAAACGTGTATATTATTCTGGCGGCAAGCAATGCCGCCGAGGCGTGGGCGTGATCCTAACAAAAGAACTCGCTCACTGTCTACTAACAGTTTGGCCAAAATCGGAACGTGTCATGCTAGTCAAGATTCGATCTAATACGTTTAACGTAAATGTGATAATCGCTTATGCACCAACAGCCGACTCTGAAGAGGAAGAAATCGACGATTTCTACAGTGAATTAGAGGAGGTCTTCAAAGTGTGTAAGTCACAGGAACTGTGCATTGTTATGGGTGATTGGAACGCCAAAGTAGGCGAAGAAAAACGCGAGAACATTGTTGGCCCCCATGGGCTTGGAGAGAAAAATGAACGAGGGGACAGACTCATTGACTGGTGTAGCGATAGGAACCTTTGTATTACAAACACATGGTTCCCAGTTCACCCACGACGACGATGGACGTGGAAGATGCCAGGTGATCGGGCAAGGAACTTAATCGACTACATCATGATCAGCAACCGTTTTCGCAATGCGGTTACAAACTCACGTGCGTACCCAGGGGCGGATTGCGGCTCCGACCACAACCTGGTTGTGGCCACGATAAGGCTGAAGCTGAAAAAACTTCGTAAGCCAAAGAGAAGTCCACGCTTCGTTCTCAGCTCTCTAAGAAACCAGGAGACCAGACAGAAGTTCCGTGAAGATGTGCTAGAGAGTCTCGGTGACTCTAAAAACTGCTGGGACACACTCAAAAGTGCAATAAAAAGATCGGCAGACAAGAACATTCCTAAGGAAAATCCAAGATGCAGACCAGCACATTGGATGACCGATGAAATCCGAGCACTTATGGTTAAACAAAGACTAGTGAAGAACAGACGTGACAATACGTACCGGCGGCTCAATGCAGAAATTCAACGTAAATGCTACGAGGAAAAGGAGCGTTGGCTGGAAGCCAAATGTCAAGAGGTAGAAAATTTACACGGCAAAAACGCCAAGGAGATGTTTCGTAAAATCAAAGAAGTTGTTGGAAACAAGGGAAAATCTACCTCGATGTGCATAAAGGCGGAAAATGGCAAACTACTGAAGGAGGAAGCAGAAATTGCAAAAAGATGGCAAGATTATGTACAAGACCTCTTCCACGACGACCGAAGGGTAGATGAAGTCGTACAACTCGGCGAAGTCAATGGCTTACCCATCCTGAAAGAGGAGGTTCACAATGCGATAAGTAAAGCCAAGAAAGACAAAGCTCTTGGTCCAGATGAAGTTGCCACCGAAATGCTCGAAGCACTTGAGGAAGACGGGGTTGAAATCTGAACCTACTTGTTCAACAAAATCTATGATACTGGGGAGATCCCCAGTGACATGCTCCAATCAATTTTCATCGCACTACCGAAGAAACCGCAGGCACTCGAATGTTCAGACCACCGGACGATTAGCCTCATGAGCCACACATTAAAGCTGTTACTGAAAATCATCCTGGAGAGAATTCGGAACAAAATCCGGCCTGAGATCCCAGATATTCAGTACGGGTTTGTTAAAGATCGAGGAACAAGAAATGCAATTTTTGTTCTGAGGATGCTTAGTGAACGCTTCATCCAACACCAACAAGTCATCTACGCATGTTTCGTCGACTACAAGAAAGCTTTCGATCGGGTGAGACACAACCCACTGTTCGAAATGCTCAATGACATCCAGATCGATGAAAAAGACAAACGGGTACTGTACAATTTGTACTTTAACCAGACTGCAGCAGTGAGCCTACCAAGTGGTTTGACAGACTTTGCGCCAATTCGCCGGGGTGTTCGCCAGGGATGTCCAATGTCACCAGACCTGTACAACTTGTACAGTGAGGTCGTCCTTCGCGCTTGACGAGATCGAAGAAGGGATTCTGTGTGGCGGTCGAAGGCTTAACAACATACGTTACGCTGACGACACCGTCCTCATGTCAGATTCGGAAGAGGGGCTCCAGAAGCTCCTTGACGCACTACGTGAGGAAAGCCTACGTTTTGGACTCGAAATCAACGAGAAAAAGACTAAGTGCATGACCATCTCCAAGAGTGAACCAGAGCCCATTTGCAGACTCCAATGTCAGGCCTCAGAGATCGAACAGGTGCGAAGCTTCAGCTCCTTAGGGTCCGTCATCAACCATGATGACCGTTGCAAAAAAGAAATTAGACGTAGAATTTCGCTGGCGAAGGACGGTTTTAACCGAATGAGAAGCTTGTTCACAGACCGCAAACTCACACTTGATCTTAAGAACCGACTTCTACGATGTTTCATCTGGTCAATCCTGCTCTACGGATGCGAGTCTTGGACATTAAACGCCAAGACAACAAAGAATCTAGAAGCTGCTGAAATGTGGATGTATCGTCGGATGCTACGTGTGTCATACACCGCTCATGAAACCAACGAGTCAGTCTTACAACGGGTCGGACGAAATCGTGAGCTCATCCCGGTAATCCAAAACAGACCGACGAAGTTCCTTGGCCATTCAATTAGGAAAGGTGAAGTCGAGAACCTAAGTCTGAGCGGACGGATTCAAGGGAAAAAAGCACCAGGAGGTCAGCGGATCATCTTTAAGCTACCCCACAACAGTGCTCGTGAAACCTGGGACGCAGCCCGTCAACGCGTATTTTGATTTCCTCTATTCGAAACCTCATGGATTCTAAGGCCGAATCGGCTACGAAACTACAAGAAGAGTAGCTAGATGAGTTATATCTTTAGCTATGTGCTATGCTTTCGCGTCCACTTCGTAGACGTTCTCTCGTATGGCGTCACCTCCGTTATGGGCTGTTGTCACTTGTCCAACCTTGCTTCTCACTTTGAGCTTTTAGCTCAAATTCCAAGTCAACAGCATGGTTGTCTTGCAGGTGGTGAAAAAGAAAAGGTTGGGCGCGCTGTTTTGGGTGCTCACGACGCACTTTGTCATTTGTGTTCTTTTGCTCAAACGTCGTCTTTATGGAACCCAAAACATTTACAAACGACAGATGTCAAATTTCTTTTCGGGACAAGCGCAACAGGAACAACTTCAACCAACGTCACTTCGTCTTCAGCCGTGTCAGCCGCTTCTTGATTCGAATCGCCAGCCACCACCGAGTCGTCCGTTTTCTTTATAGTTCGGATGGCTGGAGTCACGTGACTTCACGCGCTGTAGCCATCTTAAAGGGCATTAACATAGCTGCAGACAGAAAAGATCTTTCTTTTCTTTTCTTTTCTTTTTAAACACCAAATTTACTGACATGGGCAAAATGATGTTGGTTATTGTAATACATTTCTGTAACGGTAAATTTTTGTTTTATCGCCCAGCCCTAGTTTCAACAGATTTTATTTTTTCGGTTTAAAGATGGATTTGTGGAGAAAAAAAACAGTCTGCTATACAATTTTGTCAACAATAATTGTGTGTTCTGTATATTATCAGTTTAACATGAAAATAAGTGTCTTTAATGGCAACATATATGCATTTATTGATCATTGAACTACTTGTTCCAGACATGCAGGCTTCAAGGCACGTTCATCCACTCCAGAGCCAATCACTAAGTGAGCTGATGAATGGACAAATTAGAGAGAAACTTCACATTATCCCTGAGAATGTCACCTGGGGAGGTATTTATCCAATTCCATACGTTCCCATTTATATCTACACAAAACCATTAGTCTGGCAATTTTTGATGATTCCTTAATGCTTAACGCCTAACCCTAATACTTAACCCAATACCTGTAAGAATGGGAGGGTGGGGGGAGAGAGACAGAGAGAGAGACAGAAACAGATCACACGGATGTTTTATTTAGCACGTAAGTAAAGCATAAGTAAAGCTCTCAAGTTGACAGACATTCACCAACAAGTTACCAGAGGAAAAGAAAAAAACATCATTATGGATTCACATGTTTTTGTTGCCTTGAGAGAGTGTAGAATTCAATGGACTGTAGAAACAAAGCAACCTGGAGTATTTGTAAAAAACATCAAGAATGGTCTTCTTGCAATGAATGTAGACTGGGTAGAGTGGAATGTCTGCACTGCTGATTTTAGTCTGGTGCGAAAAGACCATACAATTATGAAACAGGAACTTAAATATGTTCATAAATTCTAGTACGTCAAACGCAAACGGTGCATCAGCTGAGAGATAGAAGAAAGAAATATACACAATTTTCACCAGACGCACGGGGTAATTGTGCTTTTCATTATTTGCATTTCGTTCGATTACACTTGCTGTGTTGTTTATCGTAAAGTGTGTTCACATTGGCCTAAAAGACTCATTTGGGCCTGTATTTTACTTGTAGTCAAAAAATTAGAAACCTTGAGAAGGTGCCGCAGATGAGAAAATCTCCCTTCCAGGATGACCAGGTTGCAGTGGATGCAGCGTGGGCATTATTTAACACAATATGGTGCTATACCCTGTTAGGATAATGTCAAAGTCTGTTTCACAAGATAAAATACTACAGAGAGACGCCTCAAAACACTGCCTAGTTGGTCAATAAACAAAGTCTGAACAGACAATGCTCTAGACCCTGCGGCTGTTGAGAACGGCCATAGGAAATATTGCCATAACAAGAGGAGTTGTGGGAGTTTGCGTTGCAAGAGTTTCAAGATAGTGGGACAAAAGGCAGAGAGGCCTCTGTCTTCAAGAACCGCTCCTGCGCCCATTGATACAGCGCGTCTTTTGACCGTAAAAATACGGTAATTACAGTGACTTGATCATGCAAAGCTAGATATGAGCCCAAAAACTTTAGGACAATGCATACAAGTGTTATAAATATATATATATGATCCCTCATCTTGAATAAAAAAACAAATATATAAAATTACTTTTCATTAGCTTAGAGAAGCCCTGGGATTGGCTGGCAACCAGTTCAGGGTGTACCCCGCCTACTGCCCGAAGATAGCTGGGCTAGGCTCCAGCACCCCCGCGGTACAGATGGATAGTTTAGAGAATACAAACAAAATGTTGATATGATAAGTATCTGTAAATGGTAAAACCAGACCCATCTTTTTTTCCTTTTTTTTCTTCAGGTCAGGCAGAGGAGGTATTCAGCTACATGGCTGGGGATTTTATGAGACCTGTGGTGAACATAGTAGACCAACTGCTGACTGCTGGAGTTAACGTCACTGTTTACAATGGACAGTTTGATCTGATAGTGGACACTCTAGGTAACGTATATTACCGAGTTGCTTTTTGTCTATATCTCATAGCCCTGTAGTATAATGTGAACTGAAAAATTTAAGGTTCAGTTTCAAATTTCACGACTCACAAGCAGGTATTGGCGAGTACTAATACCGGGTATCGGTATCCGTCCGATACCGGCCTTGCTTCAAGGTGTCTATACTTGCGACATATCCGCTGCCTTCTTGTGGCATTTTACGATCAAGAACTAAAGGCATACATAGCTGTCTGACAAATGCCCTTTAACGCATCAAATCCCAACATTTTCACGAGAGCAAACCCATTTTCACTAGAGCAAACCCCCCAATCCCAGTGTTTTTTTCTGGGTTTTGACTCATTTTGCCTGGCCCACAGAATATTGTGTTATAATGCCAGAAAAACACAGCCTACTAAAAGAAAGATTAGTCTATTCTTTTATCATAAAAAAAGTATATTTCTATCTTTTTCTTGTTCTTTTACCTGAAAGCATTTGGAAGTGGTTATATTTGGTCAGAATTCCCATTTCTGACTGTGACAGAGAGGCGTTGAATGGCATCACTACTTCTCGGCATCGGCCGTTTTGTTCCCGCGGACCCGTGTAAGAGTCCGCGATCATACTTTCCATAAAGACTGTTTCATCACTGCCTGGACAATTCATGAAACTCATTGCTGGTGTCGGGGGTGCACACTTGACACTCGCTCGACACGCACACACGCATACACAACATATGCATACCTGCATACTGCCGCCTCAGTTGAACACGTCATATGGAGCAAACCGAGGCAATGCCTTATCGTGCTTTAAATGGCGATTGGTGGCGGAAGAGGAGGTCACCTGACCTTTGGGACTGAACCATTTTAGCCAATTATTTGTATTATTTTGTAGTAATTTGACAGCTGTTATATGAAGACCTTTTTATAACTTGCCTTTATTATTTGTGAATTTTGCTTCCTATTTAGTTAACTGACATTGAAATTGCACTTTTAATACTATAATTATCATAATTGTAAATACCAATATGGAGGGAGGGGCTAATCATATTTAAGGAGTGCTGAGCCTATTAACGTTGTGGTTGACTAGCTGCTGCAGACCGTAAGCGAACTAAGCTAAGTTGAAGTCAATGTTGACTTTTCAATTGTAAATATTTTCTCTTTATTTTGAGTTGCTTTATTTTTGTTATTTTGTCACTTGAGTCCTCACTGTAAATATCTTTTCACCTATTGGGCAATTTTCGTGGTCATTAAAACCCACTGAACTTCATCTTTTTTTACTGTGCCATCATTTTCAATTCTTCCACAAACGAACCCGTGACACTGACAAAAAAAATGAGAGAACTTTTTGTAAAAACAAACATTTCAAGCACAACCTTGATATTAACAAAACAATTTTTTCTTTTATGTCCGCTCAAACATCTAAATCATGCTTTCCTTCAATAAAATAAGATCAGCACAATAAAAAGGGCTTTTGATAACAAAACGTCCGGTTCCGGCGCCGCGCGAGTGGCTGCCTGTTGACAGCAGCGTGGTTCACTATTGAGCCTTTTTCGTGTGTTTTTTCCCTTTACCCTGTTTTATTTTATTTTACCTCATCACAGCAATGGACATCCAACTTGCGGTGGTTTTACTGCTGTTGGGGCTGTTTTTTGCGCGATCGTGTCCGGAGACGAAACTCTGAGCTGATCTTGGCACTCCGTGCTAACCCCGCATCTGCTCCCGGAGCGAGACCTGATATCCCCGCGAGCTGACGCGGAAGATACAGGGATGTCGTGCGGGGGCTAAACGCCAGGCAAGGAGGAGACAATACCACCCCGTCCTCCCGTCCGTTATTATGGGGAATGTTAGATCCCTTCCAAATAAAATGGATGAGCTAACAGCACTAACCCGACACGAGAGGAATTTCCGGGAGGCTAGCTTGCTGATGTTCACGGAGTCGTGGCTAACAGAGCTAACGCCGGACGCCAATGTGGAATTGGATGGCTTCCAAATCCTACCTGCGGACAGGACACTGGCGAGCGGTAAGAGGAAAGGGGGAGGGCGAGCTGTGTGTGTTAATGATAGATGGTGTAACACTGGGCACATAACTGTTAAGGATCAACTTTGCAGTCTGGACATTGAGCTGATAGCTGTTAGCAAGCGTCCGTTCTATTTACCGCGAGAGTTCAGTCATGTGATCGCGGTGGCAGCGTACGTGCCACCCTTAGCTAACAGTGAGACAGCCTGTGACGTACTGACTGCAACTGTGAGCAGGCTACAAACATAGCACCCAAATGCCCTGCTCCTTATCTCTGGTGACTTCAATCATGCTTCTCCTTCCTCCTCTCTGCCTTCATTCACACAATATGTATCCTGCCACACCAGAGACAATAAAATATTGGACCTTTTCTATGCACCAAGGAGGCGTACACATCACTGCCCCTCCCCCCGCTGGGCAAAGCTGACCACAACTTGGTTGCTCTCCTGCCTGTGTACAAACCTCTGGTCCGCAGGCAACCAGCTGTGAGACGCACAGTTCAGAGATGGTCTGGAGAAGCCGAGGAGGCCTTAAAGGACTGTTTCAACACAACTGTGTGGGAGGTATTCAGCGAAGCCCACGGGGAGGACATTAATGGTCTAACACACAGACACAGACTATATTAATTTCTGCATGGAGAACACCATTCCCACCAGGACAGTAAGATGTTTCTCGAACAACAGACCCTGGATCACACCGGACATTAAAGCTCTCCTGAAGGAGAAACAGTGGGCTTTTGTGTCAGGCGACAAGGAGGAGCTGAAGAGAGTGCAACTTCAGCTGAGAAGGAGGATCCGAGAGGGGAAAAAGTCCTACAGGATGCGGATGGACGAACAATTGCAGCGGAACAATGCCAATGATGTCTGGAGGGGCCTGAAGACCATCTCAGGCCACGGACAACCAGGTAAGACCCAGAAGGGAGGTGGCTTCAGTGGGCAAATGAGTTGAACCTATTTTTCAATAGGTTTGATCAAATGCCTGCCCCCGCTCAGGCACCCCTGCTGCAGCCCCCACCAACCCCTCCTGCCACTGCGAGCGAGACCCTCTCTCCCCTCTCTCGCTCCACAGGCTCCAGTTCCCAGCAACATCAGACAACCACCACTTCCTCCTGCTCAGCCTTGTTCCTCACAATATCCCAGGTGAAGAACCAGCTGAGGAAGATGAAGGCGAGGAAGGCAGCAGGTCCAGATGGGATTAGCTGCCAGCTCCTCAAATCCTGCGCAGACCAGCTGTGTGGAATCGTCCAGCACATGTTCAACATGAGCCTGAAGCTGGGCAGAGTCCCCCAGCTGTGGAAAACATCCTGCCTGGTTCCGGTTCCAAAGACACCCCATCCGAAGGAGCTCAACAACTTCAGACCAGTGGCGCTGACGTCTCATCTGATGAAGACCCTGGAGAGACTGGTCCTCGCCCATCTGCGCCCCTGGTAAGGCCCTCAATGGACCCACTCCAGTTCGCATACCAGCCTGGCATCAGTGTGGATGATGCCATCATTTACCTGCTCCACACTGCACTCTCTCACCTGGAGAAGGCGGGGAGCACGGTGAGGATCATGTTCTTTGATTTCTCCAGTGCTTTCAACACCATCCAGCCCACCCTATTGGGAGACAAGCTGGAGCAGGCGGGAAGTGGCCCACCAACTCATCACATGGATCCACAACTACCTCACAAACCGGCCACAGTACGTGAGAACACAGGACTGCGTGTCTGACGTGCTCCTCTGCAGCACGGGAGCGCCGCAGGGAACTGTTCTGGCTCCCTTCCTGTTCACCCTCTACACCTCGGACTACAAATACAATTCCACAACCTGTCACCTGCAGAAGTTCTCTGATGACTCTGCGATTGTCGGCCTCATCACTGACAGAGACGATCGGGAGTATAGAGGGGTTACGCAGAGTTTTGTGGACTGGTGTCAGCAGAACCGCCTCCAAATCAACGCTGGGAAATCCAAAGAGCTGGTGGTGGATTTCTGCAAACTCTTCACCTGCACCGATGCAGATCCAGGGAACAGACGTTGAGAGGGTCTCAACTTACAAGTACCTGAGTGTTCATCTGAACAATAAACTGGACTGGAGCGACAACACAGACACTCTCTATAGGAAGGGTCAGAGCAGACTCTTCCTACTCAGGAGGCTGAGGTCCTTTGGCGTTCGGGGGACACTCCTCAGGAACTTCTATGACTCTCTGCTTTCATCGGTCATTTTCTATGGCGTGGTCTCCTGGGCAGGAGGCATCTCGGGCAAAAAGAGACTGGACAAACTAGTGAGGAGGGACAGCTCTGTCCTGGGCTGCTCCCTGGACTCTGTGGACTCCGTGGGGGGGCAGGAGGATGACGGCAAAACTGATCAATGCTGGACAACCCAGCCCACCCACTAATGACACTCTTAGAACACTCCACAGCTCCTTCAGTGATAGACTGTTACATCCTCGCAGTACAAAAGAGAGATACCGCCGCTCCTTCCTGCCGGCTGCTGTCAGACTTTTTAACATGAACATTGGGTCAGGCCTACAAACGGGCGGGCATTAGTGCAATTGTGCAGTCCTAGGATGCAATATACACTACAACTGTACTTTCAGCCAATGGTGTACTTAAATATTGTCCAATGATGTATTTTGTTTACCATTACAGTATTCTTATTACAGTACTTTTATCACTGCAGTATTTCTAACATTGCAGTACTTTCACTATTACAGTACTTTTATCATTGCATGATTTTTTTTATCATTGCAGTACTTTTACTTCCACAGTACTTTTATCATTGCAGTATTTTTTATCATTGCAGTATATTTATCATTGCAGTATTTTCTATCATTGCAGTACTTTTACTATTACAGTACTTTCATCATTGCAGTATTTTCTATCATTGCAGTACTTTTACTATTACAGTACTTTTATCATTGCAGTACTTCTACTATTACAGTACTTTTATCATTGCAGTATTTTCTATCATTGCAGTATTTTTCTATCATTTCAGTACTCTTACCATTTCAGTACTTTCTATCATTCAGTATTTTTTATCATTGCAGCGTTTTTATTCATTTCCCCTCTGTATCATGGACAGGCATAAGGAGTGTTTCCTTACACTTGTATATGTTGTACAGTGAAACCCCGGTTATCGCGGTTAATGGGGACCGAGACCACCCGCGCAAACTGAAAATCCGCGACGTAGCGGCGCCCCTTCAAAAATGCTTAAAAAAACCTATACAGGTATACAGTATACCCCCCTGTATACAGTACACCATATAGAATATGGGTAGAGAGAGAGAGAGAGAGTGAAATTCATGTGATAACAAAAAAAAAAAAATATTATTAAAACTTGTTATTTTTTTATTCCCCAGCCATTATTTTTGTATTTATTCAATTACTTCTTTTTGTATTTATTTAATTACTTTGACTTTTACCTGCTGGTACGCCGTCCGGTGTGCCCTGTGAAATGAAAGGTGGCATTCTTCATTTATTTATTTATTCATTCATAACTGACAGCCTCGCGCTCCGCTCGTGCCCGGGCGGAAGAGGTGCTCCTCTTCGGCTTAATTGTCACGCACGCCGGACCTGCTCCCCCGAAGCGTGTCTCCGTTCGGTTGAACTCGGTTTAATTTCGCCCCGCTCGTGCCCCGGGCGGAAGGTGCTCCTCTTCGGCGTAATTGCCACGCACGCCGGCCGGCCTCCTCCGGAGCTCTCGTGCGGTCCCGAACGGAGCGAAATGTCGCCCCGCTCGTGCCCGGGCGGAAAGTGCTCCTCTTCGGCTAAACTGCCACGCACGCCGGCCGGCCTCCTCCGGAGCTCTCGTACGGTCCCGAACGGAGCAAAATGTCGACCCGCTCGTGCCCGGGCGGAACGTGCTCTTCTTCATCCACTCTCCTCTTCGCCCACGCTCTTCTTCGGCGCACGCCGGCCGTCTAACCGCTCCAGCGCCCCGTCGTGCCGCTCGGCAAAACTACAATGCCCCCGCGGAGCGGAGCGAATGGAGAGCACCGATCGTGCCCGGGCAAAAAAGTTTTTAATTTTTTTAGACCCGCGAAAGGTGAACCGCGAAGTAGCGGGGTTTCACTGTATATACGTTTATACTGTGTATATATATGCATTTTATGAATGTCTGCTGCTAATGTTATACATTAACGGCTACATTACGCCGCCGACTCCGTTTGATCTAGATCTTTGCTGCTGTAACACCTCAAAGTTCCCCATTGTGGGACTATTAAAGGACATCTTTAAACCTTTAAAATGAGTTTATAGGCGCAAAAAAAAATATTGAACTGCTGAAATGAACTGTCTGAGTATGTACACCTGCTATTTATTTTCTTGGCAAAACTCTTATTTCCCGCAGAATTAACTCCACATCTGTCATCTTCCCACCAGCTTTTTGCATGGTTACCATCGTAGCCCGTTAGCACTGCTACAATTGCGTACATGCGTGGCGTGATTACCCCCGCCTCCGCTACTTTGCAACGTTTACAATTCAAAACGTTGATAATATTGTAACACTGTATTCCTTGATACCCCTTTTACTGATGTAATTTTTACATGCAAACAAATAGAGTATTTTCTGGACTATAAGCTCCTGTATATGAGCCGCAACAACTCTTTGTGGAGGAGAAAAAAAAAAAAGATAAGCAACCCGCACCAGGATATAAACCACAGTTTTCTATGGTGAAAAAGAATTGTTGTTTACTGCATGTACAAAACGATTTTGTACTGTGAATGCACACAAAGGTACATTATGTTGTAATTTTAACTATTATTTGACTCCATTAACCAACATTCATCCAACAATTATGCGCGCTCGTTTTTGAGAGAGAAATGACCAGGAAGCCGGCGATTTCACATGGGAGCGGATTTATTCCTAACAGCAACAAAGCCTGGGGCTCGGTTCCTCTCATTACAGCTCTGCACGTCTCTGTACCTCCCAAGTTGCCCAGGATCATTTATACATTTCAGCAAACAAAGCAAAGACATCCTACTATTCTACTATTGGCTATGTGTCATCGGCAGTTAACTTTAGCTTTCTCTTAGTGGACGTCTTCTGCCCGCAGGATGACGTGTCGGCTCGTCCAATCTCACACAACAGCGCCTTGATGTCTGGAAGGCTCTGCGTCAGGACTCCCGTTATCAGAAGTGCGGCTCGTCCTGTACAAAAAACATCTGCCACCTACGCATTTCACATAGCCTGCCCTGACCTTCCACTGCACATCGAATCAAAGCACAATCAGCAAATATCTTTATTGCATTAAACTGAATACATGTAACTTGTAGTCAATTGTATATAATCCTTTATAGTCAAATGTATAAAATCCTTAAAAAAACAGAACAACTTTGCTAATTAAGAGGAAAAAAATTATAGATTTATTTACCGTATTTTCTGAACTATAGAGCACCCCGACCGGTGAAAGAAAAATCCACAGAAAAGCCGCACCGTTGTATTAGCCTCATGATTCAAAGTCTACGAAAAAAGTAATGACTTATAGTCCGGAAAATATGGCGTACAAAAAAGTGAGCGTGTGAGTGACTGTGCATGTGTGTCTGTACACCCCCGCCTTTTATTGTGTTAATGTCACTATGACTTAGAATTCCCCATCTCTCTAATGAGCCTGACGGGTGACGAACCTTTGAATGGGAACTTGCAAGCTACTTAGCACTAACCTACTGATGTTCTGGTGACTCCGGTGACAATTCTCTTTCACTCATGTCAGATATTCTTCTGACAAATCTGGCTTGTATTTGTCGACTTTGCTCCGTAGCCTCTTTTGATGGCTCCTTGCTTTTATGAGGACAAAGCGTCGTCTTCTCATCAAAAGCAACACCATCCCCTTTTTAATGCTTATTTAAAGCGATGCGTGTGCCATGTAGCGCGTGAGGCAGGCGCAGTGGCGCAAAAAGTATGTATGCGGCATAGGGGCGCTGAAGGATTGTATTACGATTACTGGCATTATTTTAAACACATACGGGACAGAATGTCGATAATTAAAGTTAGCAGGTTCATATTTACTGAATATTTTAAACATTGATGAAA
Organism: Idiotropiscis lumnitzeri; assembly: GCF_059441095.1. Lineage (NCBI taxonomy): Eukaryota > Metazoa > Chordata > Actinopteri > Syngnathiformes > Syngnathidae > Idiotropiscis > Idiotropiscis lumnitzeri. The sequence goes on from NC_142405.1 coordinate 15,193,164, forward strand.
CGAAGCATTTATCAAATGAAACTAGAAGCACGGGTCACAAGAATGACTGGGATTGTAGTCCTGATATTTACTGATTTATTATGTTATTCTCATATGCAAAATTTATAGTACTTAGTTTAAATGTGTGAACTTTGTTGAAATTCTCAGTAGTGAAAACAGATTTGCACACATAGCATTTCCATGAGCTGCCCTCACATTCACAGCACTTCATGGACAAAGACGACAAAGCACATTCTCCACATTGGCTGTAGAGATGCAAACATACCAAATTGGGCACTGGAGGACTCACACAGACGCTATCGCAAAAAACACATTCCGAAAGACATAACAATTGGAGATCGGAGCACACGCACATACACACTTGCACATACACACATACACACACACACCTGCACACACACACGCACACCGACCAGATTACAGAGGAATGCCAGCAGGGAGAGAGACGGAAAGACTGCCCGCCGGAGAAGGCCAGCCTTGGCGTGCCAGTCTTGGGGACCAGACGGGAATCAACTATCCAGACGATGACTAACCTGGGGAGGACCTTCCCTTGGACGTGGACCCGTGCCGTGCCGTGGGAGGGAGCGAGGACGACCGATTCAACCTACATTACCCTTGACATAAAAAACTCCTATAAAAACTGAAGCTGGGCTGAAAGATGGTGCGCAATTTTCGACTGTGCTCGCCCGAGTGCAGTTCCTCGTGAGATTAAGAAAAAGCCGCCCAGATATCTGTCTTTGTACTATTTCCTGAACTCCAGAAATTGAAGAAACTAAATATCGGAACTCTAATCAGTTGTTGAGTCTTTATTTGACCCTTTTCTTCTTGAGTACAAAAAAACGAACATGCATTGGAGTAAGTTTGGCTTTTAAAGGTTGATTTACTAACTACTTCTCATTTCCACGGTGACTCAACTCCAACAGCGCCACGCTAGCGGGGGCGGCCAAAGCGATGGCCGCTAAATAATTTTTGATTGGGCATTTTATGTATTAAACGGCGGTTTGTTCACGGGTATGGTTTGATCTAATCACAAATACTAATTGAGGCACGTCACTGACAGGCGCCCCTCTCCTCCGTGACTGTCAGGCGCGCACACACACATGCACGAGCACACACGCACGCACACACGCGCACCCACCCACCCACGCACGCACACACACAGTCCAGTGCGCGCGCCCGCGAGAACGAGAGCTGCGAGTGTTAGCAATTCAAACGATGCTCAGTCAGAATCAGAATGTCCTTTATTGTCATTGTACTCAGTGTGGCGGCACGGTGGGCGACTGGTTAGCACGATGGCCTCACAGTGAGAGACAGCATCGGGCGTGGGTTTGATCCCGGCTCCGGCCATCCTGTGTGGAGTTTGCATGTTCTCCCCGTGCTTGCGTAGGCTAAAACGTATAAATACATCTTCTGGAGGTGGGGCCAAAGTTTTTGAAAAGGTATATATACCTCTTATGGGTTGAATGAGTTATGATGCAATTTCTGTAAGTATATATATATTTAAATTAGGGCTGTCAAAATTAAAGCATTAACTCAGGTGATTAATCCCCAAAAATTTAACTCCGTTAAATATTTTAACTCAGTTTGATTTACTTAAAAAATAATTTGCATACTTTGCAAATATTGTGCCATTTTAGTTGGCTTTAGCACGTCTCAGAACAAAAAACTGAGTTTAAGTTACCACCGGGTCTTGCAAACCAACACTGCTGTGAGTGTGGCCCATGTGGGCAGTTTTGAGAATTGTTTCGAAAATAAATGTCTGCAAAGATGTCTCCATTTAGATGGTATTCAAGAATCCAAGAAAGCTATTAGAACAGTCTTTGAATTAAATATACTTCTTATTTGGTGATTTTGCATAAATTCCATGATATTATTCAAGTAAATATCTGTTATAAGCTTTGCAAAAAATAGTAGTTGAAAAATGTGATTAATCATGATTAATCATGGAATTTTTTGATTAATTAGTTAAAAAAAATTAATCACTTGACAGCACTAATTTAAATTATTTATAATTAAACGAATCAGACAGATATGCCATTCATATACAAGTAACACAATCACAAATATATTTCATGGATTAATGCCTTATAACTTCATTAAATAAATGTATCACACCATACAATGCATTTTGGTAACTGAGTGGCTTAACCGGCCGGCATTATCAGTGATATGAAATTTATAAAGATAATACGCTGTTGCCTCCGGCATCCTTCAAACCCGTACGGGCAAAGTGTTTCCCCATTTCATGTTTGTGGATGTCACAAAAAAGAAATATTTAACTAGAGCTATGAACAGTTAAAAAGGGCTCTCACAACCCTGGCAACGTCAGGGGACTTGCAATTTGGGGTTTCGCACATTGCGCAATAACTTGGGCTTGATAATTCTGGAAAATTAATCATCACAATTTTTAATTGAGTTTGAAATCCGGATTCTCTAAAGTCCACACCTTTAAATCCTTGCATCTTTCCATACATGAAAGCTTTGATTAAATATTGAGACATCAACATATTTCTTATTTTTGGGCTGTAAACACCACCATAATCGATGTGATATCAAATGAACAAGAACACTTTAATTTGAGTGAAGTCAAATGTTTTACCAGTAAATGTAACCTGGGACACACGTATGATCCTGGATGGGTTTAAGTTCCTATGTCACCAGAGGATTGTTTCTTACCGAATCATTTACAACAAAAGGATTCTGAATGAAAGAACGCTCTAGCGGTCATTCGGGATTCATAGAACCATAGTTTCATTTGTAACTTTCATACTAATTAATTTCTACTGATTGTCAGAGGCGATGCTAAAAGCACCAAATGACATATATCAGAATCGTCACGAGGAATCCCAGACACAATCACCGAAATCATACTGCTAAGCCTCTAAATATCTCAAGATCACGCGCAATTGACCTGGAAAGCATGCTAAGTGTTGTCCATGAGTCAGCAGCACTTGCATCTTCCAGGGGTACTGCCCTCAGGGCTATCCAAGATGACGATACATTCCTGGTAAACTGACAGTGCACCCTTGATGGCAGATTTGGTTTGTTTTATTGAACATGTAACATGAACATTACCAGATAAAAAAAAATACTAATTTGTAGAATGAAGGAAAAGATCATTGATGGATGTCAAAGTTCAACTTAGTTGTTGAAGTGTTCAAAAGGAGCAGGAAGACATACAAAAACCGATGTAGTCCTACACCTTGTTCTCTATTACTCATATCAAATTATTACATCAGTAGTTGTTTTTATGTACAATATTGTATCCCAAAATAAAAACAAAACCAAAACAAAATACGCTCCTCTGAGAACATGTACGGTATGATAATTTTACATATAAGCGTGACCTGTACACTCTTATCAAAGATATGTGAATTTATATATGAAAATAAAAAGAATACCCTTTATACATGTGTAATAATCTTATCAATGAAGTTCACTTCTATAACAGATTGACATTTAGTAATTAGACGTGTATATTTAAAGTCACTTGTGCCCCTTTAAGTTATAACGGCTTCCCTCGCTATTTCTAACATCTTCTGAATACTGTGGCAAAGTTGTTTATTGTATGTGTTGTACAGCATTTGTGCTGTTTGGATTTGACTCGGTCATTAAATTTGAGAGTATTTGATGAATAATGGAATGGTTGGTTTTACATAATTTGAACGTTTGATCATTTGTATAGGTTTTGTCTGTATCTATAAAAAGACCATTTGTTTTATATGTATTGCACCATATCTCCACACAATAAGTCTGATCTGCGAGTATTTTTTATTTTGAGAACGCTGACCTGCGCAGCACATGTGTTAATAGAATTAACATGTAACAATCTTATTGAACTTGTTATTTTCAAATGCGTTTTTTACATAACAGAAGCTTATTGTTAAATTAAATGGGAACAGTGTTGCTGGTCGAGTAAGCAACTCCACCCCAAGAAATTCAATCAATCTAGAGTGTGCGTCCTAGTGGGAACACATAAAAATTACAGGGAAAATAAAACTAACAAGATTTAATCATTTCATTTTTTCAAGTTCGGTGGACCGAATTAAAACATTTAACGGGCCGCGTATGGCTCCTAGGCTGTAGTTTGCCCATGCTGCCGTAGAACAATAATGCAACAACAAAGACAGTAAAGGCAGGAAATTAAAACACAAGTTAATCATACTAACACATACAGAAGACACCAGAAAACAGCAGAACAGTGTCAGTCTTGTGTTGGGTCAATGGCCAAAGAATAAAAATCTATTAATTCACTTTACAGGGTCTTTAAAGTAAAACCTCTGCAACATATATGGACTTTTCTATCTAGGTCAAGAGCTGTGGGTGCAGAAGCTCAAGTGGGAAGGTCTACCTGGTTTTAACAAGAAGAGTTGGATTGCCTTAAATGACCCCACTTCCGTGGGAGTTACTGGAGCTTTCGTCAAGACTCATAATAACTTTGCCTTCTTTTGGATACTCAAAGCTGGTCACATGGTAAGAAACTAAATTGCATTTGTAATACAGATCCTAATGATTATGAGGACTGAGAATATATATATATATATATACATATATATATATATACATATATA
>NC_142405.1:15205234-15260234 GCF_059441095.1 Idiotropiscis lumnitzeri
TATAAAAATCAATGTCCTTATTTAAAGTGACACTCGGATGAGCTCAACATTGGCATTTACCGTCTTTTCCAGACTATAAGCTGCTACTTTTTTTCCTAGACTTTGAATCATGCGGCTGTGCGATAAACCGAAAATTTACCGTTACCAAAATGTATTACAATAACCGACATCATTTTTCCCATATCAGTAAATTCTGTGTTTGAAAAAAAAAAAAAAAGTCTTTTCTGCCTGCGGCTATGTTCATGCCCATTCCTGACGACTACAGCGCATGCAGTCACGTGACTCCGTCCATCTGAAGAAAGAAAACTGATGTCCCGGTTGTAGGTGGTGATTCAAATCAAGAAGCGGCTGACACGGCTGAAGACAAAGTAAGGTTAGTTGAAGTTGTTCCTGTTGCGCTTGTCCCGAAAAGAAATTCGACATCTGTCGTTTGTAAATGTTTTGGGTTCCATAAAGACGATGTTTTAGCAAAAGAACACGAACTACAAAGTGCGTTGTAAGCACCCAAAATATGGCGACCAACCTTTTCTTTTTCACCACCTACAACACAACCATGCTGTTGACTTGGAACTTGAGTTGAAACCTCAAAGTAAGAAGCAAGGTTCGACAAGTGACAACAGCCCATCACGGAGGCGACACCATACGAGAGAACGTCTAAGAGGTGGACACGATAGCCTAGCACATAGCTAAAGATACAGCTCTTCTCGCTACAGTGCTCGCACAGGATTTAAACGCCTCATGAAAGTAGCCGACAAGAGGTACAAAAACATTTGTCGCAAACCATACTTCCCAATATGGACAACATCGGGACGGGAGCTGAGACATGTCAAGCATTTTGCATCCACATCCGACTTGTGGTCGAATCACAACATGGATCCCTGTTTGTGCCTGGCCGTGCATTACATAGACAAGTGGCGACTGCGCACCAGAGTACTCGAGATGGCACATTTTCCGGATGACGCACAATTGTTTATTTTGCTTGCATTGACATTTTTTTTCCATTTTATTTAGCATTTTGTTTGCAGGCCACACTAGCTCCTTTGCAGATGGCATTATTTATATTGTTTACAGGAGACCTTTACAGAAATCTAGGCCTTTGCACATGGCATTACAACACTTTGGCACAAGCCATTTGCAGAAAAAGGTTTTGCTAGAGGTAGAGGCTCTTCTTTGTGACATTGTTCAAGTCTTTTGTACTTTTATTTTTTTATTGAAAGTAATGTGTACCAGTTGGTCAATAAAAAAAGCAGTTAATATGCATTTCCTTCATTTATTTTGATTTTGGTCCACGGAGGGAAGCATTTATCGTTATCGAGGTAAAATTGCTCAATTTATCGTGATATTGATTTGAGGTCATATTACCCAGCCCTCCAGGCAGCTAATGCAATGGTGCAGCTTTTCTGTGGATTTTTCTTTCACCGGTCGGGGCGCGCTATAGCTCAGAAAATACACTCAATAAATCTCAATTTTTTTTTCTCTAGGGTCTGTTCTGTTTAAATTAGAAGCTGTTGCTGTGTTAAAAGGCAGTGTCTTAAGAATCTGTTTATGTACCTTTATGTGCATTCACATTTCAAAATCGTTCTGTACATGAAGTAAACAACAATTTTTTTCGACATAAAACTGTGGTTTATAGTCTGGTGCGGCTTGTATATCTTTTTTGGGGGTTTTCCCGCCAAAAAGAGTTGCTGTGGTTTATATACAGGTGTGCCTTACAGTCCAGAAAATAAAATTGAATAATTGTATGTAAAAATGACATCAGTTCCAGGGGTATCAAGGAATACAGTGGTAAGATACGTTTTGAATTGTAAAATTTGCAAAGTAGCGAAGGCGGATTTGCGGGGGTAATCACGCCACGTAATTGTAGCAACGGGCTACGATGGTAACAATGTAAACAGCCGATGGGAAGATGATGGATGTGGAGTTAATTCCGCAGTTTGACATGCTTTAAGAAAATATTTCAAAGGCGAATGTAACACTTCAAGTTGAAGAACGCATAGATAAGGTGGAGGTGCGGGCCCAAAATGCGGAAGTAGTGCTAACCAAAATGCTAAAGCTACACTTAAGTATGGAGGACAAAATGTTGGATTTAGAGGTTTTAGTCTAGTTTTTGTAAAACGCAAAGGTTTTAGTCCGTTTTAGTTCAAAATAGGCATACAAGGTTTCCACCCAAAAGCAAAGACTTTCTAATCAACTACTAAGGATTATGCATTACTAACAATTCCTTGCTCTAAAATAAGCCGAGAACCAAAACATTTGATATGGCAACTGTTGTGGCTCTATTTCACTTAAAGCAACAGAAATAAACTAAATAAAAATGTGTTTACAACATAGACTTGTAGGAGACTTGTTCTAATACAGTACCACAAGTACAAACTCTATCAAACATATGTATTCTTCACTTGTAACAGCTTGCGGTTATCAGAACCAAGTAGCCTACCAAGTGTCACTGTCATCACGGTCCGTAAAAGAAAGCGTGTCAGTGTGTAACACTGCTCTATGGGCAGAGTTAAGTGTTCGCCAGTCTCGGGGCGTTGCTTGTGAATGCAAAGATACCAGCTGCACGTAAAGGCTTGCTACCAAACAAACTTGGTGGCCACAGCAAGCACCCTGAACTCTGTCCTCTTTAGGAGGGCCAGGGACCTCAACAGCCCAGTGTACAACAGCCGCACGTCTGACCGTGTGACACGAGACCGCCTTCTTCAAGTTTGCATTCTTTTTTTCATTTTTCATTTCCAACTTTTTTTTTTTACACCTCCCGCCTCCACAACTTGGTCAGCTTAAATGTGAGGATGGATGACCTTCTACAGCTCATCCATTCCATCTAAAATCATCCATCTATTATCTGTACCGCTTCTCCTCACTAGGGTCGCGGGGGGTGCTGGAGCCTATCCCAGCTATCTTCGGGCAGTAGGCGGGGGACACCCTGAACCAGTTGCCAGCCAATCGCAAGGCACACGAAGACGAACAACCATTCGCACTCACACTCCTACCTAGGGGTAATTTGGAACGTCTAATCAACCTGCCATGCATGATTTTTGGAATGTGTGAGAAACCCGGAGTACCTGGAAGAAACCCACGCAGACATGCAAGGGCTCATGCGCTGCACACTGTCGCACAACAAAACACGATCATTTGTCTCGGCTCACACACACTGACACGCTTTCCTTTGTGGTGACAGTGACACACAGGAAGGCGGTAGCTGCAATCCAACCCACGATCTCTGCATTGTGAGGCCATCATGCTAACCAGTCGCCCACCGTGCCGCCCCAACGACAATCAATGAGGTTAAATTACCGGTGTGCAAAGCAGAATTGGTGCTTAGAGGTGGTTTAAAAGGGGGTTAAGTTAGTCATAGAGCCGCATGTCCAACTTTTTAGAAAGTTAACACTATCTCATGCCAAGATCATAATTTTTAATTGCTTTTAATTTTTATTTTCCCCTTTTATATTCTCGTTCTTTAGTCTTTCCACCAGTTAGTTTTCTTATGTTCCTCCCAATTGCCCTGTTGATTTAAAGCATACATTTTCACCTCACAAAACTGCATCGCGTACTGTGTGTGCTTAAATAAATTTTTAACCTCTAAGATGAAAAAACAAACTATTTAAATGTCGCAGAATTCTAATTAATGACTGATTTTCACTTTTTTGTCTGTTTAAGCCTTTTAAATTGAGTAATGCTTGGTGCCCCTAGTGGTGGATGAGTGTACTTTATGCAGTAAAATTCAGCCTCTACAAATTATTTAAATAAACCTTACAATAATCCCTACACATAGAAAGGCTAATTGTTTTTTTTTTTTTCAGAGGTCGAAGTGGGCCTAAGTAGAGATGTCCGCATACATTTTGGCGCCAGTTGACATAGACATTAGCAATGTATTTTCAATGACTGAGTGGACATATTGTGATCGGTCCCTCCTGTGACTGCCACCCAGAGGTGGAGGGAGGGGAGGGGGGCATGGCCATAATGCTTATTACCAGGAGGCGTATTTTAAACAGCCTGAGTATTGTATTGATTTCTGATTTACCCCTGTAACGATTTGGTCACTCTTGAGAGTATATATCTGATCGGGAGCCGGAGAAATGCATGCATTACTCTTGCTCACCTCTTGGGGCACCACATTAAATAATTACGTATGTTTAGAGGATAATTGATGAAAAACTATGGGGCCATTATTGTAGCAAAACTATTTACAAATGTGTATTTCAATCCACAAATGTGTAAAAAGAATCTGTACCTGTAACCAGACAATATAATATTGGCCCCATAAAAAATTTCGTTAAATCAGTTTAGAAATATGAAGGGGGTTACAATAAAATAAATGGTGAGTTCTTTTTTCAAAATGGGTTAATACTTTGTTCTAAACACATACAATTTACGCTTGAGTTCTTTAGATGGACAATATTTATTTTCTGTTGTGAAATGCGCTACACAAATAAAGTTGTATTGTATTGTGTTAGAATAATATTAAGAGGTTATTCTACATTTGCCGTGAGACAGCTTTATTTTAATACGTAGTGCACATAACATGTTGCATTCTAGTGAAGTAGATTATGCTTGAGTGTTTGCAGTTTGAGTGGAAATACAGGAGAAAAGCTGATGCAACCAACATCGTGCTGAATCCTGATAAGAGATGTTTGTCGAAGGCTGCTGCAGCTGCTGCAACTACGACGACACCTATGCTAAAGAAGAATGTCGAGAATAATAAAGAAATTCTTCTTTTGTGGCTACAGAGAAATAACATAAAAACAATTATTAGCAAATGTAATAAAGAGAAGCTGATATCACACTGCACAACATCAACTACACAGTATAGGTTTTGTCGCTAATTTCGGTTCACACATTAACTAACAACTCTGGGAACAGCCACCTGCACCCAGGTTAAGGCGACCCAAAATCAACATGAAAGAAGTGCGGACGTGAGCAGGATCAACAACAGCTGCGACCAGAATAAACATACCCTTGATCTGTTGTGTAAACCTGTATTGTGATATAACTCATGATTTTCAATAAAAGGCCCAGGGAGGTGCAGTAAGCTTCAGAGATTCGACCCGAGCACTGGGGTAACATCTCTCCTGGCTGCCAGACTCTTGCCACTTGGTGTCCGTGTCTATTTTGTCTCTGAATTTCCTACTTGTCATGGTAAGCGTCGCTTCACCACATTTGATGTGATTCTCCCGCGACATTTCAAAGTTCGGGCTGGATGGTGACTGGATCGAGCGGAGGGAACAGTGATGGCTGGAGAAAGACTGTGCACAGCAACTAATATTAAAACCCTCATTTTGAGGCCAGCCTCGCTAGAACATCCCGACGCTCGGCTCGATCACCATCCGACTGAACCAGAAGGGACAACACGGAACACCAGGGGTAAGATAAACTTTAAAAATAAATTATGTCTGATTGACGAACCTGACATAAAATTGGTCCTTCTGAGCTGTGAACCCAACATACTGGAGGTGTCCAGGGGCGGAGCCGACGACTGGGGACAAACGTGGCCACGACGAAGATTTTCGGTTTTGGAACTGGTCCTCGACTCTGTTACTGGAGGCTAAAGGTTGAAGGGAGGTAGGAACCGATGAATGATTGCGCATTGAGAGTACGTAGTTAAATTCCACGAAAAAAGGAGGGCGGACTCCTCTGCGAATAAGTAGTTAAATTCCGTGGAGAAAAGATATAGGAGGGCGGACTCCTCTACGACTAGACAGAGTAAGTCTTTAAAACTGTGTAAAACCGTAAGAATACTAGTCAATGTTACGTGAAGAGACAGAGATAGTCTATAAAACTGATAGAGGATAACAGGGTGTATCCTACGCGCGCTTAAGAAAAGAGAAAAAAAAAAAGAAACGTTGTGTGAATGTAAAAGTGTGCATGGAGGCTTGCAACCTCATTTTGGAACAGGAAAATTAACTGACAACTGTCTGGGAAGCAGAGGCATGAATTCCCCGCCACTTGTGGTAGAAGCTTGGGAATTACCTAAGACAGAGTAATTGTCAGCCTGTTCGGGGACTGGAGGTCAGTTTAGTCACCCTAGGTGAACCACTGACTTCCAACATGGGGAAATCAAACAGTAAACAAGCGAACAAAAAAGATCCGAAGCAACAATTGACATGTAAGGATTGGAAATTTATAGAAAACCAATGTCCGGACAAAATAAAATATTTTAACTCATGGATAACAAAATATGAATTCGCTGGTTAGCTTAATACACAAAAAAAAATAGTCGACTTACAAGATAAATTTCATAAAGTATTTTGGTACCATGACACCTAGACGATTTTCAGTAAGAGACTTAACCGCTTAACTGTTGTTTGGTCAAGAGGACAATACTGCAGATAACGTAACTTCTGTATGTGGGAAATCAGTCGTTTCAACGGTGTGGTTCGGATAACGTGCCTTCCGAACAGAAGCAGTGAATTGACGAGGCCTGTGACTGACGTACTAACAATTGACTGATTGTGTGAGAGCATACTAATGTGGTAGTGTACTCTTGGAGAGTATTTGAAGGAGATCTAAAACTGTTCACGTTCTGTGAAATTTAAACACCAAGCTGATGTCCGCCTGAGACTCTAGAAGCTTGACATCAGGGAAAGTGAACGGGCACGTAGCATTTCTCCAGACAATCTCTCATTTTTTATGTGACTACTAACAAACGGACGACGAGTAAAGATAAAGCGAAGCAGTAAAAGGGGAGCCAGACCTAGTAGGTCAAAATCGCCCGATGAAATAGTGATCGATTATTTGTATACCGATAATTTGGGAACGGCGGCTGCGGGAGTTAGACTTCCACATAATTTAAGTCATTTACATAGGGGAATAACACCGCCACACATATCTTTATTTTAACCCTTTAATTTAGGATGGAGAGAATTGGGATGGTTTGTTCAAAGGAGAAAAATGCAGATGATTGGAAACCTGATAGAGTAACAGGTACGGAACATAGCTCAAAGGAGGGAATGACAAGAAAAGCATTGTTTTGGAAGGTACAGGTTAATGCAGGGCGTCACCTTCATCAAAAGTGACAAAATGAAGGTTCGTACCTCTTGACGAAGGAAGAGGAAGACAGTTTAAAAACAGTACCAGATTACCTATGGGCAATATTACCGTCTGACGTAGGACTTATTAGAAGTGCACAACCCGTACAAATTAAACCAAAAACAGAATATCGACCTTGCATTAAACAATATCCATTAAAACCAGATGCGATAGCAGGAATACAACCAGTTATTGAGTCATTGATAAATGCAGGGGTAATAATTGAGTGTCCAGATTCTCCATGTAACGCACCCATTTTTCCAGTAAAAAAGGCTCCACCGTCTGTCGGATGGAGAATGGTCCAAGACCTACAAGCAGTAAATTCTGCCGTAATACAAAGGGCACCCTGTGTCCCTGATCCACACACTTTATTAAATTCATTGAGAGCAGACGCAGCAGTCTTTACGGTAGTAGATGTGAGCAACGCATTTTTTTCAGTTCCTATTCATAAAGATAGTCAATACTGGTTCGCGTTTACATTTAAAGGTAAAAAATATACATTTACTAGGTTACCACAAGGGTACTGTGAAAGCCCTACAATTTGTTCACAAGCCATGATAGCTAGTATGTCTACATTCGAACCGCCATGCGCAAGCAAAATTTTGTTATATGTGGATGATATTTTATTAGCTTCAACAAACGTGCAAAATTGTAAAAAAGATACTGTTGCGTTATTGTGTCATTTGGCTAAAGAAGGACACAAGGTAAATAAAAACAAATTACAGTTGTGGAAAGAACAGGTTAAATATTTAGGTCATAATTTAAGTGAAAGAGGGAAAACAATTTTAGAGGACAGAAAATTGGCTGTCTTGCATGTTCCTAAACCATCCACCAAAAAACAGATGATGTCATTCTTGGGATTTACAAATTATTGTAGAACGTGGATCCTAAATTATGCAGAAATAGTTGCACCACTTTCCAAATTGATGTATGAAAATAACTTAAAAATGTCTTCACCTTTGCAATGGACTACAGAAGCAGAGCAGGCTTTTTGTGAAATAAAACAAGCCTTGGTATCTAGTACGGCCTTGGCCTTGCCAGATTATTCTAAACCCTTTGTTCAAATGGTAGATTGCAAAGGTGAGTACATGACATCATTATTGGTCCAACAATATGGGGATAAACTAAGACCAGTGGCATATTATTCTTCAAAGTTAGATAATATGACACGTGCACTTCCTCATTGCCTAAGAACTGTTGTAGCAGCGTCAATGGCTGTGGAAAGCAGCTCAGCGGTAGTGCTTTTTCATCCATTAACCTTAAAAGTTCCACATGCGGTATCTGCACTGCTACTGCAGGCTAACATGATATTTCTATCACCAGCACGACATTTGTCTTGTATGGCTGTTTTGTTATCACAAACGCACCTCACATTAGAAAGATGCACAGGCTTAAACCCAGCAACCTTGATGCCACTACCTGATGATGGTGTACAACATGATTGTCAGGAACTAGCTGAGAAGACGACTAAATGCAGAGCTGATCTAAAAGATCAACCTCTACAGAACGGAATTATTCTTTTTGTTGACGGGTCATCTAAGAAAAACGAATTTGGGAAAACACAAACAGGTTATGCAGTGGTCACACTAGACACAGTGTTAAAATCTGAACCACTCCCTTCTCATTACTCAGCTCAAGCTGCCGAGTTAGTAGCCCTAACTGAGGCATGTAAGTTAATGACTGGTAAAATAGTGACAATCTATACTGACAGTCAATATGCTTTTTCGACGTGCCATGTATTTGTGCAATATTGGATAAATAGAGGGATGATTACATCTACTGGAAAATCCGTAACACATACTGAACTCCTATCTAATTTGTTATATGCTGTTCAATTACCAAACCAAATTGCAATATGTAAATGTTCCGCACACACTGCAGGTACTGATGACATTACTTTAGGAAACGCGTTCGCAGATAAAACAGCAAAAGAAGCGGCTGCTAAACCATTTATAGGGGTGGCTGAGTGTGCGCCACTAGATAATGTTCTGCGAGACGACATCCTCATGGACATGCAGCAGCAAAGTCCTATGCAAGAGCAAAAATTATGGCTAAATAAAGGAGCTACTTTGACTAATGGCATATATGTCAGTTCAGATAAAAAACCAATTCTTCCAAGAAATCTTTTTCGGTGGGCTGCTATATTGACACATGGTGTGTCACATGTGTCAACCGGAGGGATGGTAGGACAAATAAAACAATTTTATACAACATATGGCTTTAATTTATTCTCAAAAAAATTTTGCAGGGCCTGTATGATCTGTGCTCGACACAATTCTCAGGGAAACATCCGCCCAAAACGAGGACAGTTTCCCCAAGCAACATACCCTTTCCAACGAATCCACATGGATTTTATTGAACTGAGTAAAAAGCGAAGGGAAAAAATATTGTCTTGTTATAATTGACGAATACTCAAAATGGGAAATTTTTCCGGCAAAACAACAAGATGCACTGACAGTTTGCGAAATAATTATGTAAAGATATAATAACAAGATATGGCATACCAGAAACCATTTATAGTGATAATGGAACACACTTCGTAAATACAATCATACATAGAATAAGTCAAATGTTTCACATAGCCTTAAAACACCACAGTTCAATGTATGGAAACTAAACGTCCTTGGACTCAATGTATTGACCTTGTAAAATTACATATTAATATTAGAAACACCACAGGACTAACACCTTATTAAATTAATTTTGGCAGACCATATAGATTACCTAATTTTTCCACATAGTGGGAAATTTATAATGAGGCCAACCTAGCTGATTACATGCGGAAAATTTTAGAGAAAAGAAATGAATTGACATTGCCAGAAAGCGATTGTGCTTCTCTCCAACAGGACGAGCAGGTCGGTCCTGGAGACTGGGTTTTGATCCAAAGCCTAAAAAGGAAACACTGGAACTCTCAGAAGTGGGAAGGCCCTCACCAAGTTCTGCTGACCACACCAACGGCAGTAAAAATTGCAGCACAAAACACGTGGATCCACCTTGCGCATTGTAAGAAGGTCATCTCAACCGAGACACCCGACAAGGGAAAGGTAGGCAAGCCTGGTGACTAGGTGGGAGCAGATCAATAAGATCTGAAAACATTTTAGGCCAGTGAAGAACTAAAGCCACCTTACCCTATTAGGGGTCTCTCGGTCGACATGATATCGCGTGAAAAAGAAAAAAGATCAATAGGATCTGAAAACATTTTAGGCCAGTGAAGAACTAAAGCCACCTTACCCTATTAGGGGTCTCTCGGTCGACATGATATCGCGTGAAAAAGAAAAAAAAATTGTGGTTTTGTGTGGTGTAGTTTTCTTTGCAGTGAAAGCTTTGCATACATCAATATATACACCAATAGATGATAATAATGAGCAGTCAACTACAAATCTTAGATTACCTGATAAAAAGAACTTTACAAAAGGCGCTAGGAGCAACAGTATTGCTGACTCTGCGACAATGATTTGTTTACCAACTAATGCTGCCAGGATGGCCGAGTGGTCTAAGGTGCCGCGTTCAGGACCCAGTCTCCCCAGGAGGCCTGGGTTCGAATCTCGAATTTCCCCATTGTGGGACTAATAAAGGCAATATTAAAGTGACAACCGTCATTATACCATGGTCCCAAGTTAAATTGAGTGAAGCATCCGTTTTCAAAGTAGGACAACATGCATATAGTGCACAAAATTATGGACGTCTGTATACATGGTATTTAACTGAGAGAACTAGAAGATGGGATGGACTGGTAGCAGACACGGGACAAGATTGGTCTGACTGGACGACTGAAAAATGAGCAAAAACTTTGCGGAAAAAACTTTCATTAACCCATGTAGCGGTAGGGTTTCAGTTAACTATTAACTCGACGAATTGGGGATGCAACAATAATCCATGTGAGGAATTAGATTTAAGACCATATTCTCAAGGGGTAGATCCTACTATTGTAATCTGTGTATCTACCATTCTAAAGAATCCCGTTGAAGCTATCCATACAGATGACTTAAAAAATGAAACTCCGATGAGTAAACGATCTAAAATGGTAATAAAATTAAAAGAAAAACTTTCTGTAGATGATCACTTTTTGGCTCTTACAGGAATTACCCAGTTAGGAAATAATTGGCTTCTATTAATGGAATCAGCTGCTAAAACGGCAAATTTTAGCTGTGTTTCATGCATGGGTCCGAGGCCTTTACTACGAGTGATTCCGGCAGATCTTCCATCAACATGTCTTTTAGAAGTAATGACGAAAATAACACCTAATGCGGAATGCATTGCATGGAATGATGTGTATCCAGTGACTAAGGCATCAAAAGATAAGCCTATCTTCTCAACTGATGTAGCAATAGCTGACTTTACCTGTATGAATCTTACAGGAACACAAAATAGAGTGGGAAGTTTATCTCCAACATGGTGTAAGACAACTGTACTCCAAGTAGGTGCACTACTGCCACGCGGTGATGTGTGGTGGTGGTGCGGGGGTACTAAGTTATTTGATTCTTTAACAGACTCAATTGGAACTTGTGCATTGGTGTCACTTCTCTTACCAGTGTCTATTTTTCCATCCACAGCGGGGAATATTCAAAGAGCAATCGAAGCCCACGAATCCCCCGATTATTTCTCCAGAAGAAGACGAAGTGCGTCCTGGAGGGATGGGACAAAATGGGACATCTAATAGATGAGCATTAGAAGGTGTAGTGATGACTAGTGACAGTGTGTGACTTTGTGGAATGCACAAAGTTTGCTAGTGTTCCCTTCTAAATTTGTAAGCACCTAACTAAAAGACGAGGGAGACGCATATGTCGTCACTTGCGTCTGTTCAGCAGGGTCTCACGTGTTGAGCAGGTTTGAACATATATTTGTATCAAAACGATTTCATGAATAGTAATTGATTAGCAATGCAATGACAGCTGAGGCAGTGTGCAGCGGCACAGCTCATCTCAAATGAGCTGTATTTATAGAGCACACTAAACTGAAACTATGCACAGCAGGCTAATTTTAAAATCCCAAACCAAACACTTTTTACAGCGCTTCAGTATACATTCCTCAAAGACTGAAAAAAGTTTTTTTTTTTTTTTACATGTCCCAATTGCGCTTCCCTGAGATGGTTTTAGTACTTATCTATCTTTTACAGCTATGCAGTGTTGGATACAGTAATAGACTAAATTTATATGGAGGACTGAAAGTGCCAAAATGAATGAAACCATGATGTTTCATTAAAACTGTCATTAATTAAATGTCTTATTAATTAAATAAGGAATTAAATATATGTCTAATTTTAATTAATTAAATTACCAAAGATTATATGTAAAAAAATCTATACAATTATTTCTGTATTTAATTAATTATGTATGTATTTATGTGTTAAATTCATTATTTCGTGGTTGGCATCAATCCATTATTCTGGATTTGATTTGCCTTGACTTGATGAGCAGCCCAACCCATTAGGTCTTAGGAGCTTCCCACCAAACTTAGATGCGCGAGTTTGACAGATAAAATTAATTCATGAAATATTGCAACACGGAACCATGAAATAATTGAATACATAATTAACTAAATACATAGTTATTTAAATATATAATTATATCGATTGTTTTTACATATTGATGATTTAATTAATGATACATTTATCTATTATATTCAACATTTAATAAATGAAACATTTAATTAATGACAATTTTAATTAAGCATTTCATGGTGTATTTATTGATTTAATTTTGGCACTTTCAGTCCTCCATTCAGTCAGTAAGTAAGTAATATAATGACTTAACAAGTTACTATCAAAATATTTGTAATGTTATTAGAATTACTGAGTCTCGTAATGCTTTACAAATTCGTGATCGCAACACAGATTAATCATGTAATTTAGACAAGAGAGTAGTTTATTACCTCATTTACAAAGTAAGCTATGTACGAAACTAATTAACAATTAGAATTTATTGATTCACTGAGAACGTAACGTAGCAAAGTTGAATAGATTGCCCAAGTAGCCTCTCTTCCGTTTAATTTGTTTCTACACAATGATTATCATTTTTCATGGCGAAGAATTCATTGTTTGTGACACTATTTCACGCTCATGTTTCATAAAATGAAATGCAAAACATATAAAGTATCTTCGGGACGCTAAGACGCACCTGCATGTGAGCCGCAGCAACTCTTATTTGGGAAAAAAAATTAAATAAAATAACAACGATATACAAGCCGCACCAGGCTATTAGCCGCAGTTTTCTACATTGAAAAAAAAAATTGTTTACTGCATGTACAGAATGATTTTGTACTGTGAATGCACATAAAGGTACATGAACAGATTCTTAAAACAGTGCCTTTTAACACTGGAACAACTTTTCTAATTAAAACAGAACTGACCTTAGAGAAAAAAAAAAAAAATCTAGATTTATTTACCGTATTTTCTGAACTATAGAGCGCGCCTACCGGTGAAAGAAAAATTCACAGAAAAGTCGCAGTTTTATTAGCCGCATGGTTCAAAGTCTAGGAAAAAAGTAGCGGCTTATAGTCCGGAAAAGACGGTTAAATGCCAATGTTGAGCTCATCTGAGTGTCCCTTTAAATAAGTACATTTATTTATACATTTATTTTAATAAGTACATTTCTTGACACCAAACTTTTTTGCAAGTTTAGTACAGTATGTACTATTTAAAAAAGTGATACTCAACTTGTATATCAAATTGTGTACTCAAATCTCGGTTTATATTCCGGAAAATACGGTACTCAAAATCCAAGCAGTAACAAACCTGATTAAAAAGCAGCTAATAAAGTACAAAGAAATAAGAGTCATTGTGCTTTTTTAGACATGATTTTAATCAATTTTGCCTCATCAATTGCAGAATGTAAAATAGTTGTCGTTCTGATTGGATGCAATCGATGAGCAAATCTGTCTGCCTCAAAGCCAAACACCTCCGGTGGCTGTTGACGTCATGCAACGTCACCTCCGATAGTACAAACCACAATATGTCCCATTGGTTTACAATCTGGGATTATTTATTCACTGAAGAAAATATGAGCTTCAATATTTATATATAAAAAATAATGATCTCCCACCATAGAGTCAAAACATTTAACATTACCGCTTACACTATATAGTTAAATATCCTCATTACAAGGTCACGTAACCCGCTACAGTAGGGTAGCAAATTTTGCACTTCCTTTGTCTGTTAAAATCCTTATTATTAAATAAATAAGTTCATGCTACAAAGAGTAGTATTGGAAAGAAACATTACTTGCAATCCAAGTAACTAGTAATATGTAATACATTACATTTCGGAAGTAACGTGCCCGACACTGATACAGACGTGGAGCTTACTGGTGGATAACTGCTTACAAGCTTTTTAGTTGGTGTTTGTGAATGTTATGATTAATGCTCATCATGGAAATTAATTAAGCATTTCAGACTTTTGGTTAGATCAGAGGGAACAGAAGTATCGGTGGACAGGGAAAGCAGTGACTGCAGCCAAAGCTATACCGACACTGTCTCCAACACTGGCTGCAGCCATGGCGAACTCCCTCTGTCTGTCTGCAGTCTATGGAAGAAAAAAAAAAACATAAGGATAGCGCTACCTGTATCATGTGTGAAGGAAGCAAATTTGAGCAATTGTTTATTTTTTATATTATTAAATAAAAGCTGATTGGAGAGATTTTATCAGAGAAACTGGACTAGATACTAAATTACTAGTTTTTGTAAAATCTAAATCTGAGATTAAAAACTCTAACTTGTCTTTAAATGTGAGCAGGTGTGATATGGTAGTCTTCTAAGGGTCTTTTCCATATCTACTCAGTCTTCAGATGTCCAGATTCCGTAGCACAAGGTCTAGTCCTATCCCAGGCTGACCATCGATGGTTGGGTAAGCGTGATTACTCTCTTTAATAATTTAAAATTGTCCTAGTATGACAACTTACAGTATCTGAAATGTAGTTAGCAATTAAAAAAAAAACAAAAAAAAAACGGTACATATATATTTTTAGCTATTTAGTCCGCAACAAGTCACACATGCATCAAGTTACTTGCCTATGTTCTATTGCAGATAACTTAAGAATGACTAATGGTAGAAATATATTTTATTTTCTGATTAAAGAAGAGAGTCTATTCTTTCTTTTAGTAGGTTCGTTGTTCATATAGCCGTAGAACACTATTCTGCAGGACGTTGAAAATCTGCTAAAATGGCTGGCACTCAGTCGTTGGCTGTGCTGCAAATGGCTGGTATAGAATGAGTTCATAGATCAAAATTAAATACATTTGCTTCGTTTTTCTAATATTTTAAACAACTCATAAATCTGCTTTAAGATGACTGTAAGAATAGGCCAGAATGGAAAGAAAAGTACTTGTATGTTGTGTACTGTCAGAGCGATGTGGGTAGATTGCATTTCTACTTTGTATTTTGATTAGTCTACATAATATAACTATTTTGACTAGCGTACAGAGTCTGACTTGACTGGCTAAATAAAACACAATTTGAAAATAAGTGGGTAAATAAATCAGACCTCTTTGCTAATGAAGTAGAACGTATTAACATATGCAGTTCCACCAAGCAGACCCTCATAGATGATGATGGCAAACACCAACCAGGCACTGGGCAGGAATTGGTAAAACACTTGCAACAAGAGCAACATTGCATTCAACACCTGTGGAGTAAAACAAATGGTGTCAGGGATCCGAACAAGTAGGAGCAACTCACATACACATAAATCATAAAACTCAAGCCTTGATTTTCACGTTTCTAATAAGCCCCCAGTTAATAAGGCAAAAATAAAGTCAAGATGAGCCCCAACTAAATTTCATGCCAAATGGATAAAGAACTACGCAAGTCAAGTCATATAAATTATATACTCTTGTGTACATTATTGTCATGTCTGGCTTGGTGCTTTTAGAGTACACAACACATGTAAATTAGCATAAAAATAGATACGTTTGAACAAAAAGCAAAAAAAAAAAACGCTCATCAGTATTAACTCAATAACCAGAGAGGATTCAGAGAAAAACGTCTGTTCACTCACTTTGAACACACATAAGCAACATTTTCCAACAGCGCCCTCCCCCTCGCAACATCTCGCGGTACCTCCAAAACTCTCGCACCTGTGCTGTTAGAATAACATAACTTAACAATCTCCCCTTTTTTCTTTTTTGTGTTGCATTAACAAAAATATAGGTGTCCTATAGAACATACAGTTAAACAAAAATACAGTACAGTTCAAATTCAGTACTAGAGAAACATTTACAGTTTAAGTTTGTAAACACCTTCGCTGAGAGCTCTCAAGAGGCCAAGTGCAGGTGCCCCTGTTTTGGTTAAGCAGTTAGCAAGTTGTTCTTTGGTAGCTGACCAGATAATTTGCTCAATGGTCCCAGAATGCATTAGCTCTTTCATATTGCTGTTTTCAAGACGCAGTCTTTTCTCTGTAACAGACTTGGTGGATTTGACTGCATCCAGTAGATAATGATTGTCTGTTACACATACAATGGGTATGCTACTGCATGAACAGTCACCAGTTGTGATTTCTGAGTACAGTGTTGCAAGAAAAACGGCACTGTCAATCCCATCTGCAAGAGCTAATGTTTCCCCTGCCAAACTACTCCTCACAACCCTTCTGATACGTTTTGACTGCCATGATATAGGTGAGAACTTTCCATTTTCACCCATGAGCATGATAAAATGCCCACCCTGCGTACCACCATCAGAGAGGTTTCCCATGGAGGAATCGCTGAACACTATAAGTTTTAGGGAGCTGTTTTCACCCAGGTGCTGAAATCGCAATTTGACACTCTCTGATTTAAGTTTCCTAATGAGCTTGTTTGCACCATGTAGAGTTTGAACTGTGGCATGTTTGGTGTTAGATGCCAAGATAGAAACCTCACACATCATATCTGGTCTACTCTGCCTCGCTACCCACAATATTTGTCCTATCTTTGATTTGAGTATGTCTACTTCATTGTCAGTCAGTGGTGCTTCTCGTTGTGTTGCTCTGGTGGGGTCAATGGTGATACTCTGCACATTTTTAATGTCAATATTTTGTTGTACCTGTATCTCATCCTGCACAGAATGTATTTCCATTCCTATGTAGCTGAAGTTGCTGTTCTCCTCCCTACCAACCTGCAAGGCAGTTTTTAACTGAGGAATGACTTTTGTGGAAAATGCATTTGTGCCCCCCCAAATAAAGTCATCGACATGGGATGCAAGGATTCCTGTCACCTGACCACACTGATCTAACCAGTAAAACACAGCTGGATCTACTTTTGATACAGTGGCTCCTAAATGTTGCATGGTGTCTCTGACTCTATTATACCAGTACAAAGAAGCATCTGTCAGACCATAAACACACTTATTTAACTTCCACACAGTTCCTTTGTTCTGTGCCTCCTGAGGAGGACGGATGTAAATGTCCCTTGTTAGTGTCTTGCCTTGTAAAAAGGCGGATTTAATGTCCATTGAATTCAGCTGCCACTTGTTTTGACATATGACGGCCATGATCATCTTCAAAGACTCTGTGGTACATGTCGGTGAATCTTTGGGAAGGTCTTTGCTATTTATCTCCTCGAAACGTCTCGCTACTAGGCGGGCCTTGGGTACAACACCAGCAGCATTTTCTTTAAGTGTGCACACCCACCTTGTTGAGATGCATTTCTGACCTTCATCTGTGATTTCATCAAATACATTGTTTTTCTTCTAATTTAAGATTTCCTCGTGTTTAGCTGCAAGAAAAATGTCCTCCTGCACTACTAACACATCCTCGTTGTTTGCACATGCTTCTGCCTGCTCTGATGGAGATACATGTACACCATCCATTGCTCCAAGATTTACTGATCCTGTTGTGCCAGCATCTTCTGCAGGCTGGCTGAACTGCAAGTTGTACCAGTCTGTGTTTTCCAGTAGCTTTTCCAGCTATGCTGAGGACAGTTCCTGTGTAACTTTGTCCACTTTGTTTGTCTTTATAGGTGACCACTAGGCCAGTCTTGAGCTTAGGTCCTTCATAAGTAGTCTTTTGCGGCACCTGAGATCGATCAAAGCTCCTTCCTGCATTCAGCTCTGATTCATGTGGGAGTTCTTCATTACCATCAGCACTTTGAGGTCCATTGTTCATGTGTGTCACTTCCTCATTGTCGCTTTCAAATTCGCTGAGATCTGCTGCTGCCGTCGCTGGTAAATTTACAATAGTGTCCATTTCTTGTTCTATGTCTATGTCCACCACCTCTTTAGTTGAGGGAACATCTACTTTTCTCAGTCTGGTGTGATGCACTCGCACATATGCTCCACCGTGTCTTACAAATACAACAGCACCATCTTGGCCTATCACGACCCCTGGTCCTTTCCACTCATTGCAGTCCACCCTCTTATAGTAGACTTTGTCTCCCGTGTCATACTTGTCATCGACGGGCCGTAGTTGTTTGCGCAGGGCTCTTTTGATTCTCTCTGAGCATTCTGACTCTGTAAATGCTTTTCTCATTGCATGTAGAGTTGTGATGTGCTGAGCTACCTAGGAGCTCACATTTGTTTCCAGGGCTGGGGGCTTATCAATGAGCACTGAGGGCAAGTTTGGATTCTGGCCAAATACTAGTTGATAAGGGCTATACCCGTGTACGTTGTGCATGGAGTTCTTCGCCATTAGTGCCCAATCAAGTGCAGTCTTCCAATCACAGTTGTTGTCTTTTTTAACTTTCAGCAACATCTCAGTGAGAGTTCGATTATGCCTTTCCAAAAGGCCATTACTCCATGGACTGTAGGCTGCAGTAGTTTTGATCTCAATATAAAATTTTTCCGCCATATCTTTTATTTCCTCATTATTGAATTCACCTCCATTGTCACTGAACAGCCTGCGCGGCGGGCCATGGACACTGATCCAACAGTGAATAAACTGTCTCACAATCTCTTTTGGTTTCTTTGTGGTGACGATGCCCCCTGCACTGAAGCGAGTGAAGTGATCAATAGCATGTAGATACCACACATTTGGCTCAAGTTCATGCAGGTCAACAGCTACAGTCTCATTATAAGTTGAAGCCATGGGAAGTCCTACAACAGGTTTGTGCTTTGGTCGGCTGTACCTCCTGCATGTTTCACAGTCCTTGATAACATTCTGGAGAATTACCTTGCTTTCTTTGTCTATAGTGCCCGAGCAAGCCAGTAACTTCAGCAACCTTTCTTCTGAGGCATGTCCAAACTGTCTGTGCAATTTCAGAAGTATCTTCTCCTTTTCTTTCACACTCATGTAATTTTTAACGATGAGAACCTCATCTTCGCCCATTGTCTGAGGCTCACTTGCTTTCTCTTTATTATGACCATCATCTCTTAAGTTTACACAATAGTGCCCTGAAGATGTTAACTCAAGTTTAGCTGGCATTTTAAACATTGTTGCTTTATCGTGCGCAACGTCCAATACAGCCCTTGCTCTCTTCAGTGAGGCCTTGCTCAAAAGCATTGGTATATTTGCTGGAACAACTTCAGTTTCTATTTTGCATCTGGTCTGCCCTATCTTTGCTGGAAGGGTCACTTTTCTTGTGGAGTGAACTACTTTGCCATCACCAAATCTAAATGGCCTTGTGCTGACTTCACCCACCATTTTGTCGAGTTCACTCTGTGCCAGTCCATTGGTGTAATCTTCAAGCCATTTCTCACCACACACTGTTCTTGTGCAGGCTGTGTCAATCACTGCTGATCCTAGCGCTTCCACCATGAAGATTTCAGCATGTGACAACGTTTCATTGGAAAGCAGAGTGATATTGCATTCTTCAATATCTTCCTTTTGTCCTTCATCTTTTGTCAATTTGACACTTTCTCCTCTGTGTGGACAGTCCTTTGCCCAGTGAAATGTACTCTGACAGACTGCACATCTCGTTCTTCTGCCACGTTTGTCAATGGGATTAGTACCTTGCGCGGCGGCTTGAGGTTTGCTTTCACTTTTAAATGAATATCTCGTGAAATAGGCACATTCACTGTCTGTCCTCATTTGCTGTTTGCTGGCGCCCTCTTGTGTCAAAGTGACGTCTCCAAAAATTCTTTTCAAAGCAGATTTCATGTTGCCGAAGGAAACAATTGGGCAAGCTGTCAGCGCTAACTGTTTATCTTTTACGTTGAGACCAGCAGTATCTAGAAGTTTGAAGGCTAGGACGGCATCCGGGAGCTCCATTTTAAACGAACGTACCTTGTTGTACCTTCGCTCAAATTCGACTATGTAGTCCACCATGGACACACTGCTTTCTCTTGAAATGCCATCGAACTCCGTATACGCTTCGTACTGTCGATCCTTTTCTTCTCTTAAAAAGACCGAGTCCAACTTTGTCAAGAGTGTAGCCATACCAGTGTCGGAATTCAAGCCATCGGCGGCAATTTCCAGCGCACTTTCCCTCGCTCTTCCAGTTAGCGACAAGGTAACGGCTAGCGCTTGTTTCTTTTCCTCGAGGTCGGTGACTCTTCTCCATATCTCAATTTCATTTTTCCATGTTTCATAGGATGTCTTCTCGCCAAATGGCGGTGGAATCTTGTAATTGCCAGAAGCAGCCATCCTCTGCTACCAATATTAACTCAATAACCAGAGAGGATTCAGAGAAAAACGTCTGTTTACTCACTTCGAACACACATAAGCAACATTTTCCAACAGCGCCCTCCCCCTCGCAACATCTCGCAGTACCTCCAAAACTCTCGCACCTGTGCTGTTAGAATAACATAACTTAACAATCAGCACTAAAAACAGAGACATGAGCTGCGACACCAGTATGTAGGCCTATTCAAATGTCGCAACCATGCAAAAGTTCAAGGTCCAGCCAAATTCCTTCGGAAGCATCTCACAGAGCGCACACGTTATATTGCTTATGGCAGGAGCAAAGAACTCCTACACGCAGCATACGCGTGGGGTATGTGCAGCGTTAATTCTATATGCCAGATTCAAGGACCAGTGTTAAAGAAATTAAGTTCTGTCATGTTATCATGTTTCAAAACTATGGTCACCGGTCAATAGGTCACACATGTTCCTCTTAAACAGGAAATTGTTTGGGTTCACACTTGACAGAAGTGAGAACCAAAGTTGTCTCATAAGCTAAACCCGTGAGAATAACAGGAAGCGTGTGGACGGGTGTGATAAAGTCAAAGTGTCATATTTTCTATTCTGTATGAATCTGCATATTCAAATCTGCTTTGCTTCAATAAAAAGCCACGCCGGAAGCAGGAAAGCTTTGGCTTTTCTCTGGGAGATTCAGGTGACTGCTCCTCGCGCGAGTGACCCAAAAAAAATTAAAAATCTTGGCTCGTTGATTCATTTGTACAGTTATAAGGGTTGACTGGTTGTTTTGCAGAAACTTCTTTGACATTCTAAACTTGGTCCTTCGAGCCAGATGAAAACATCTTCTCTACGGTGGATGATCGACGACCAGTGGCTCAACAAGTATGTATGCGGCATATGCGGCGCATAAGGGCGCCACGCAAGTGGGGGCGCCAAAGCGATGGCCGCAAAACAATTTTTGAGTGGGTATTTTATGTATTAAACGGTGGTTTGTTCACAGGTATGGTTTGATCTATTCACTAATACTAATAGAAACACGTCACTGATAGGCGCCCTCTGCTCCGTGACTGTCACCGGCGTCCCCCCTCCTGCAACCGCATGCACACAGCGACACAGACAGAGCCCAGTGCACGCGCCCTCGAGAACGCGAGCGGCGAGTGTTTAAAATTAAAACGTCTGATGATACTAAAGATGGAGAAGCAAATGTAACGCTAGTGGGCTAGGCATAATACTGACTATTTTGGTCTCAGACAAGATTCGACTATGGAGCCTAGAAGTGGGAATAACTTCCCAAGGACAAAAGTTGAGTTTCAAAAGATATAAAGTATTTCAATTTATATTAATTACAATCGGGTATTTCTAATCACACAATTATAAATTAGATTATTACAATACAGTAATGAGCAAGGGAGAAAAGGAAGAAAAAAAAATCACTGGCTGTCAGGTTAAATTCTTATTGGGGTTTTGTTTTCCCCTTTAGTGAGTTTCAGTTTATCTGAAATGGTTTTCAGCAGTACTCCAGTAGCTCGCCAACAAGTGGTTGTGGTCCATATTCAAGGGAAGAAAAAAGCTAAAACAAGGCTATAAAAACAATAGACCACATAAACATAATTCATAGTGGCAATAATTACATAATCTATAGAAATGATTAACAAATCAAAAATACAAAACAATTGTAAATATAAATTCACATTTCGTGAAAGTCAAATGTTCTTAAATATATTTCTAGAGCAGTACACGTTATTAACTAGTTCAAAAGGTATTTTCAAGTTAAATCAGGGTTCTAAAGTTGCGGAACAAGGTTATTCCATACCATCAATCAAAAAAAAAAATGTATCCAATTTGGTATATATAAAATCAATTGAAGTATTTTTCTTCACCATTAAGGTACACAGTTGGCCGTGCTGACCGGATTTAAGATGTTACTATAATTAAAAGAAATATATCGTTAGTAGTCTGACAATGTGGGGAAAAAAACAATTGGTCGGCTTAGACTGAGCGTTGGGTTGATGGGTGTTACGAGTGTCCAAGAGCTAATCAAAATCAGACATGCGACAGTACATGAATGATGAATGAATAATCTAAAATTGTAATTGTGGGCCAATAAGTTTTTTAGAGACTCACCCGTAGATGTTTTCCTTCTACATCAGAATTTTTATGCAGTAGAGGTCAGATTGAGTAAACTTTCCCAGTAGTTCAAAAGGCTTGTAACTGCTATCCAATTCAAGTTAGAACCACTGTGAGGAGAGCGTCAACCAGTTTGCTATGGAGCAGGAGAAGTGAGCAATGGTGGTGATGGCGGCTTTTAAAGGCACAGGACCAGCTGATTTTAATTGTGACCAACTCAGCTGGTTCTAGTTCACCTGATTACACAAAATAGAAAGTACTCAGGGGCACAAAACCAAAAAAGAAACAGGGAGAGGGAGAAAGACTATGCAGACATGAAAACCAGCTTTTCACAGTGGTTAAAAGTCAGTAGGTAAGTTGTGATGTGTCCGTGTAGTAAGAGCCAAACATGGCTCAATGAAATGTTCAATAAAAGTTTGAAATAAAAGTTTTATATTCCCCCCCAAAATTGTATTTATGGGCTACATATAAAAAAATGAAATCATTATTATTATTATTTTTATATATTTTCAGGGGGGGGGGGCGGAGGACCTGTTCCACAAGGCCAGTCGTCGGACATCCTCCACCGAGAGAACACAAATTTCATCCGCGAGCCGCGAGTGTCTCAGCCAGCGGAGAGATTGTCACAGGTCAGTAGTTGTACAACCAGAGAGTACAGATTTAACTGGAAAAAAATGACAAAAAATGATTTTTGGGGAGGCTGCGATGTACATTGCGATATTGAAACTAGAAAAGAATTCACCAGATGACCCAAATAGCTCTGTTTGGGAAGACTTTGCTTTGTTTATTATACAGCTCTGGGATGGCCACTTGATAGAAATACATGCGCCACGGCATTTTATACCTTTTGTCGAGCGTGTGGATCACTTTTTTAAACCTCTCTTTCGTGACGTCGTTGAGTTGCTTTCACGCCCCGTGAAAAGTTATTGCATTCGTGATTTGTCGATGCTGGTTGGACTTCTTTTCATAAGGTGTTATAATAAAGGCGTCTGTCATTGTTTTTTGAGTAGTTGGTTTTACATCGGGTCCCACTAATGAGTCTGAACTTGTTATAAAAGGGCTCGAGTGGTCTAAGGCGCCGCGTTCAGGACCCAGTCTCCCCAGGAGGCCTGGGTTCGAATCTCGAATTTCCCCATTGTGGGACTAATAAAGGCATTATTATTATTAGTAATAGCATTCAAATGGTCGGACAGGTTTGTTGTATTACCTTGTGTGGCAGCAACAACGGCGAGGCACTCTTGGCAGAGGGTTTTTTGTGTGTTGTATATTCCTTTTTATGGCTGAAATAATTCCATATTTCGGATGTTGACTTTCTTTTGGGGACTATCTACTGCCGCCGTCGTCATGTCGCCTGTTAGTGTTTTCAGAGCGCACCGAGTGGAGGGGGTCGGGAGGTGGCCAGTGACTGGCAGGAAGGAAGGGGTGAACGAGACAGGCTTTGTAGAGCATACAGTAGCTTGCTGTTTCTATGAAGCTAAACAATTTTTGCGTGCTCTAAGAAAAAGAAAAAAGAAAAACATCGCACATCCTACAATGTGACAATCACGCATGCGCACATCGCAATCGCGATGTTCAAACCACAAATCGTGCAGCCCTAGTAGAAACACCCAGGAATACCCGCTCCAAGTTGGGAGAAGAAGCTTGGTATTCGACCCAGAGTCAGGCACTTTTAATTTTTCTCAACACTGAGGAACCATAACTAGACATCTAGAATAATTAAGACCGTCAGAAATGGCGACGGGGTTGACCAAGAAAATTAACTGTCTACTTTCCGAGGTGAAATTGACAATGAGGGAACAACAAAATTTACCGGAAAGTGGCGGGAAAAATATGGATTTTCTGGGAATGTGGACAACTGTGAATAATTAGACTTCTCAGTAAAGACAGGCAGAAGAGAAAAGACAACACCCACGGTAAACAGTGGTTTTGTTGCAAAGCCCTTCTTGATAGGACTAGACAAATTCAAGGTCGTAAGACTGCAGAAAAGAAAAATAAAGCGGACGACGATTTGACAACTACCGTCATTAAATCAATCGATCAAGGTTGGACTGTGACACAAACACCACCAAGTCACACTCCAACCACAATTGCGGAATCTGATAATATGATGCCAAGACACACAAACAAAATTATATCCGTCTTTACCAACATATTCTCAAGCGACAGGTGAAATATCTGATGAACAAACAGAACAAAAAAAAAACAATTATATGAAACAAATCATGACCAAAACGAGTATTAGACCCGCTCAAAAAGGTTCAGGGGTCAGTGGAGTCGTATTATTAATCCAACCACTCCACTGGTGCCAGACATGAACCATCAACCGTATGATAATTACCAAGTTCAGGTCTACCCAATGGTAGAAATGCCTATCCAAAATGGTGACCCTATTTTAGTGTACAGACCATGGACCCCAACTGAATTTAGAGACATTGCGAGATCACTCCCAAATCCGAATGACGATTCTGATGCGTTCGTTCTTGAAATGACAGTCATAATCACCGCCTAAATCAGTGGTTCTCAATTATTTCCTGTCACGCCCCCCTTACCAAGAAGAAAACAATTTGCGCCCCCCCACCACCAATTTTCTTTTTTTTTTACACTTCGTACTAATGTACATGTTCTTTGTATATTAATGTTAGATTGTCAATAAAATATCCCTTAATAAAGCTAAATTGATTAAAAAATATATCATTTTGAGAGCGATTATTGTGAGGATCTCGTAACTCAGAACTGTTGTGCAAATATTGATGAGATGATAAATATTTACTATACATTTTTGTATTGTTTTTTTTAACTTTATTAACATGAACAAACCAAACAGTTATTAATAGGTACATAATATAGAAAAGACAAAAAGAGCACACCACGATTTGAGAATCACTGGCCTGAATGCCGGAGAATTTTTTAAGCTATTGTCACTAAAAACAGGGTCTAAATATGGCACCATAGCGCAACAATTTAATGCGAGACAAAATGATGGACAGTTTATTTCCTATGACGAACTGACACGTCCCGACGGCGGACAGTTAGGCCGAATTATGGAAAGATGTGCCAACACATTTAGAAAAAGCGCTGATCCAAAGGAAATTGTGAAGTGCACCCAGAAACCAGAGGAATCTGGATGAAACTCTTTCACAAACTCCGTACTGTTTTCAAATTGCAGGGCGGAATTCCAGAGGATCAGCGGGTATTCTTTAACTCCCATCTGAAACAACACTTTCTGAATCAAGTTCGATCAGAAATTTGCAATTATGTAAAAAAAAAAAAAATGTATTTGCCCGACTTGTCAAATGGAGGAAATTCAAAATTATGCACGAAAATTATGAACGTGTCGAGAAAGAAGAAAGAAAAGAAAAAGAAAAGAAAAAAGAAAGTCTCGTTTATTTTTCAGGACTGAGTCATGATAACAAAGGAGGATCACATGATATAAAAAACAAACAAAAAAAACTCCATTTGACTTGTCCAAACTGTCACCCAAAAAACAACAGCGGTTCAAAGAAGTCAAGTGCTTCAATTGCGGTGAAAGAGGTCATCGCGATCGTTACTGTGAGGCCAAAACTAAGCCTAGTCGATGCAGTGTTGATGATTCCTCTGATGATGAATGACTAGGCCGGGACCCCAAAGGGGATTCGGACTGCAAATTGATGTCCAACCCTCTGGATTCCCCCTCCAACAGTGACAGTGGTTTAAATATTGAGGGAGATATTAAACATATGTTTGACCTCGAGAATGACTTAATGTGTCATCAAACTGAATCTATGATAAAACCTGAACTGTTGTTGCTGCTAGTACAGGCAAAGTTAACTGTTTTCCTGGTAGACACAGGCGCTGATGTAACTGTGTTAGGCAAATGGCTCCCCTCGACAGTTAAGCCAAGTGGAAAAAAGTTACATGCGCGTAGTTCACGGGTTAGTCCAACCCTTAGTTCTGTCACAGACTATTGGGTTGCAAAATCCCGACGACCCAACAAAAAAAGCGAGTGTGGAAGCAGTTCGACATCAACGGTGCCCGTTTAATTTACTAGGCCGTGATGCACTGACACAATTGGACAAAGTTTTTGAACTCATTGATTCAGCTGTGCAAGCACTCCAAAACCTTTTGAGCAAACAGTGACTGCAAAAAACTGTTTTAAGACCTCAGTGTTGCAGCAGAAACATGGAGGAAAACTTGCATACTATTTACAACAATTGGATTCCGTGGCGAGATTCACGCCAGAGTGCGTTCAAGCAGTCCTCGCCGCTGCTTTAGCGGTTGAGGCATCTGCGGAGATCATCTTGTTCCACAAATTAACATAGAAAGTGCCACACGTGGTCGCAGTCGTTCTTTTGGAATCAAAAATTACATTTCTGTCCACCGCACGACATTTACATCGCACGGCGACCATATTGTCACTGGGACACATAACACTCAAAAGGTGCTCAGCCCGACGTCACTCCTTCCCACACCAGTAGATGGCACTCCACACGACTGTGGAAGTCACTTCCAAATTACCACCAAACTGCGACCTGACCTCATGGAAAGGTTTTAGTCGACAAAAACTCAAAAAGGTTTTAGTCAGTTTTAGTCGACGGAAATGCGAAAGAAAAAAAAAAGATTTACTCTAGTTTTTATATTTTATTAGACCAAAACTCAAAAAGGTTTTAGTCCGTTTTTGTTAAAAATAGGCATACAAGGTTTCCACCAAATAGCAATATCATAACAGTGGAATCTGTAAGATGGGCTGAAGATCACATTAACCTCAAGTAACTTTATGTCATCAGTTTGTGTATTTCTACTCATGTTTTTATACATTTCTTGTATCATTAATGATTGCACACACACACACACACACACCCCTACATTATTGCTTTAGCACACGCACACACACACACTTACATTTTCGCTTTAGTTTCTATTTCCTTGCTTTCATTGTGAGTTATGGCTTCCTGTCTTCTGGAGCGTCTAAACGAGGCATCACCAAATGGCGGACCGCGGTCCGGATCCGCGATGCTTCGGACCGGACCCATGACCACTCTACGATGATTTTTTTTCAGGGCGCATTCGCAAACGTTGCCGCTGCAATTCTAGTTAATAAGGAAAAGGCGTCACTGATTTGAGCCAAATCAAATCTTTTGTTTACGATCCACTGCCAATTGCTCAGCAGACCGGAAGAGAGTGCTGCTGACAGTATGCCTTGCTAAAAAGTTAGCAAGGTCGATGCCTGTTGTTTTAAATGAATGGACGGAGAAATTTAGTTTCGCTCTGGCTGCAGCCGATTCAAAACCAGTGTGCATCATATGCTCCGAAACCGTCGCAACATTGTGAAGCGCCACTACGTAACAAAGCACCGCCCTTTTTTGCAAAGTTATCCGCTGAAGTTTGAGGTGAGCGCACGCAAAAACATCGAACTTCGAGTGCAGTATAAGAGATTTTTACATTTTCGTTTACAGCCCAGCGGCATGCAAACGAATGTTCACTAAAAGTATCATGGATTTTGGGGAAAAAACATTCAGTGATGGGGAAGTTGTGAAGGAGTGCTTAAATACGGTTGCACAAACATTATTTAAAGGAAAACACAAAGGCCAGATGTGTGAAATAATCTACCAAATCCCAATGGCCCTGACTCCGTTCCAACCCAGAATTAAGTCACTCGCAGGGCAGTCACAAACTCGTTTTTCTCATTAAGAGATGTTAAATAAATATTCAAAAGAAAAGGTGGTGTCAAAGCTCATTTTGAATTAGTTTTTCATGGGGACAGCCATTTTTATTGATTGTGTACTGAACATGTTGACCTGTTTTACTTGGATAATTAGGCTTTCCGTTTTTTTAGGCTGATAACTCTTTGATTTGAGAAAAAAAAAGGTAAAAGATGTTAACTCAATGCTTAGTACTTGATATATTTCTGCAGGAGATATTTGACTCTTTTTTTTCTGGAAGTGGCAAACTTAAGTTCCTGGAGCCACATTTTCTTGAATTTGAAATACACGCCTTATATTTGTTTGACTGGCAAAGGTGTTTAATGTGAACATTGCTAAATATTTAGTATATAAGTGCGCTCTGTTGAAAATGACTAAATATTAAAACTAAAAATGTAAACATAGGCTAGACATTAAGGGAAGTTGGACTTTGGTTCGGACCTTTTAATTGGAAGAACTTTTAGTCGTGGACCTCTGTGACTTTTAATTGAATACCTCTGGTCTAAACAGACCCCTATTGTCAGTTAAGTTTGAGTCAAGCTCTAATAAAAGCAGAGGCTGCAGGGAGTGGGGCTGAGAGAGGATGCGGAGCTGAACTGAGCAAGACGCCTGTCTGCTCTCTGCCTCTCTCCCGGCCAGCCGGTAAAAATGAACAACCATATCTGCTTTCCCTGGCAATGAACCACCTTTATAATTTCAGTAAGCTCTCCCAAAGGCGTCAGGGCATTTAAACCTGACAAATCAATGCTCATTGCTCCAAAATAAGCCAAGAACCAAAACGTTGCTTTATTTCACTTAAGCAAAATAAAAAAAATACGTTTTAACAACATGGACTTGTAGTAGGCTTGTTCTATAGTAGAGAAGCACAAGTACAAACTATCAAACATATGTCTTGTTTACTTGCACCAGATTGCGTTTATGAGAACGAAGAAGCCTTGTGAGTGTCACAGTCGCCATGGTTCCGTCAAAGGAACGCGTGTCAATGTGTGTGAGCCAAGACGAATGACCGCAGACGTGTTCGTGCGACACCAGTATTTGTGACGGTGCATGCGCGGCGCATGCGCCCTGCATGCTTTCCCGGTGGTGGGTGTGCCCAAACAAAAGATAGGTTGCACTTCATTGCACTGTTTTGAAAGACAGATTACATGAACAATAGGAAGGGATGTCATAAATTTTGAGCATCTGACGAACCACACGCTAACAATTTCGTCCTGTCTCGTCAACGAAAATTTCATGTACGTCCCGTCATGTTCTCGTCATCAAATAACCTCGTTCAGCTCGTCATCGTACATATATATATATATTTATATATAGTATATATATATATTTATTATATATATTCTCTTATGTATATTAAGATACAGCTTACCTGTAGTAAAGCAAGGGCCCAGAGTTTTCTGATCTTCATACAGCAAAGCGAGGATCGAGAGACAAACACACCAACTTGATAAAATGTCTGATACCTAACAAAAAAGAAACCATGTTGATTTTTTTTCTTTTTTTAGCAAAGAAAAACAAAATGTACACTAAAAATAAATAAATACAAACAGTGACATACCTTGCCTGAAATTCGGCCTGAGAATTTAAGGTGGAGAAGCCCCCGGTCCGCACGACCCAAGGCCGAATAATTTTTGGATCTCCTGACATGTGTGAGGGCCCGAATATAATACAACAGTCGACAGTACGGCAGCCTAACACACATCTCTACCGGTCTCCTCACCGCCACAATCACGACTGGGGTCACCCAGTCCCTCAATAGCCCCTCTGCTAGCAACATTGACGACTGATGTTTTTGCGGCTATTAATAACGAGAATAACCAATATGTATGTGTCGGTGTGGAATTTGGGATTTGTCCAGAATTCCCCAATGGCCACCATGCCTGTGCAAAAAGTACTTTTCTACTCCTTTTTGTTCTTAAAAATTAATAATTAAACAGTATTTCAGTTCAAGTGTGAATTTAAGTGTGAACAGATGTGTGTCTTGATGTTAAGCAAATTGTCATTGACTGGCAACCAGTCAAGGCTGTACCCCATGTCTTGCCTTCAACTGGGACAGGCTCCACCTGCCTTGTGACCCTGAACAGGTTAAGCCAGGCGTGGGCAAACTACGGCCCGGGGGCCACATGCAGCCCGTCAAACGTTTTAATCCAGCCCACTGAACTTGAAAAAAATTAAATGAGTAAACATTGTGTTTTATTTTCTAAATACGGTGGTTTTTCAAACACATATAGATTGTTGTAATGCTTTTGTTCACTTTAATTTAAAATTAAATGTATTTTTTTCTCTGATGAGGTGAGGTTACCAAAACACTCCATCCATCTGTTCCTGGTCCGGCCCCTCTGTCAAATTTTAGAACCCATTGTGGCCCACCAATCAAAAAGTGTGCCCACCCCTGGGTTAAGCAGTAGAAAATAGATAGATTGATATTTTTATGCGTAATACTAACCAGCGATACTGCTCTGCATGGTTCAGGAAAAACCTCTGGAAATATAAAAGCTCCATCTGGGAAAATAGAGACTTAATTACCAAGTAATATGGGTACTTCACATCACCTACCATATCTTATCTACAATTTAAAAATAAATACAAAATAAATAGAGTCAATACTGTAATAAAACAAACTTACCAAGCCTTGGTTAATGAAGTATTCAGCATAATAGACTAATCCTAAGGCACAGACAAATGGCATCAAGCCCTGAAAGATTGTGAGGAAATTGAGTGAAGCAGTGAAAACTTGATCATTACAGTGGCTAGGGCTGGACGATAAACCGAAAATTCACCGTTCCCGAAATTTATTAGAATGACCGACATCATTTTGCCCATGTTGGTAAATTCGTTGTTTTAAAAAAAAAGAAAAGTCTTCTGTCTGCGGCTATGTTCATGCCCCTTTAAGACCGCTACAGCGCGTGTAGTCACGTGACTCCACCCATCTGAACAAGAAAGAAAACAGACGACGCGGTCGTAGCTGGCGATTCAAGTCAAGAAGCGGCTGACACGGCTGAAGACGAAGTAACGTTAGTTGAAGTTGTTCCTGTTGCGCTTGTACCGAAAAGAAATTCGACATCTGTTGTTTGGAAATGTTTTGGGTTCCATAAAGACGATCTTTGAGAACATGAACTACAAAGTGCATCATAAACACCCAAAACAGCGCGTCCAACCTTTTCTTTTTCACCACCCACAACACAACCTTGCTGTTGACTTGGAGCTTGTGCTAAAAGTTCAAAGAGAGAAGCAAGGTTCGACAAGGGACAACAGCCCATAACGGAGGCCACACCATACGACAGAAAGTCTAAGAGGTGTACGCA
This sequence comes from Idiotropiscis lumnitzeri, assembly GCF_059441095.1. Classification (NCBI taxonomy): domain Eukaryota; kingdom Metazoa; phylum Chordata; class Actinopteri; order Syngnathiformes; family Syngnathidae; genus Idiotropiscis; species Idiotropiscis lumnitzeri. The sequence goes on from NC_142405.1 coordinate 15,236,849, forward strand.
ATAGCCTAGCACAGAGCTAAAGATATAGCTCCTCTAGCTACAGTGGAGCGCACATGATTTAAACTAGCCGGTATGAAGTACGAAAATATTTGTCGCAAACCGTACTTCCCAATATGGACAACATCTGGACGGGAGCTTAGACATGTCAAGTATTTTGCGTCCACATTCGACTTGTGGTTGAGTCGCAACATGGATCCTTGTTTGAGCCTGACTGTGCATTACATAGACGACAAGTGGCGACTGCGCACCAGAGTACTCAAGACGGTACATTTTCCTGATCATGCATGCACACTTGTTTATTTGGCATTGGCATTTCATTGACATTTTTTCATTTTATTTAGCATTTTGTTTACAGGCGACTAGCTCCTTTGCACATGGCATTATTTATATTGTTTACAAAATACCTTTACACAAATCTAGACTTTGCACATGGCGTTACAGCATCTTGGCGCAATCAATTTGCAGAAAAAGTTTTTGCAAGAGGTACTCTTTTTCTCCTGTTCTTTGTGACATTGTTCAAGTCATGCAAAGCAAGCTTTTTGGAATGTTTATACAAATGATTTTTGTACTTTTATTTTTCATTGAAAGTAATGTGTACTAGTTGGTCAATAAAAAGCAGTTAATATGCATTTCCTGCATTTATTTTGATTTTGGTCCACGGGGGTATTATCGCGCATTCATCGTTAGAGGTAAAATTGTTCAATTTATCGCGATATTGATTTGAGGTCATATCGCCCAGCCCTAACAGTGGCTACAACAGTCTACTCAGTCCTGTTCAAATGTCAGTATTTTTATGTAAAAATAAAATACAAAATCTGACCATGTTAATTTAAAAGCTTTCTACCATTAATTTGCACAATCCTAACCTAATAAATACATTGTCGAAGCCCCTTTGGTTTACAGTATATTACAAGTGCATCTCCTGTGTGCAGCCCTCTTCAGGTCACCCTGCAGATGTTCGACCGGATTCAGGTCTGGACTTTGGCTGGACCATTTCAAATCCATCACCTTTTGATGAAGCCAATCTTTTTAGTTGATTTGGAGGTGTCCTTTGGGTTAATGTAATGCTAAAGATGAACATATTCTTCTTCATCGGCTTTCAAACTGAAGCCTCAAGGTTCTGTGCCAATATTGCCTAGAATTCTGAACGCCCTCTACCTTGATTCAGGTTCCGGTTCCAACTGAAGAAAAACAGCAACCATGCTGCCACCACCATGCTTATCTGTAGGTAGTGTCCTCTTGGTGATGATCAGTGTTGTTTGTACCAAATATACCTTTTTGGAATTACAGCATGGCCAAAAAGTTCAACCTTATTTTTATAGAACCATAACGCATTTTTCACGTTTACCTTCATAATAGAGCCACAGTAGAATCCATTACTCCGGTGTTCAAGAATGACCCATGGCATGTAGTTGGTCGTACCATTTGTTCACGCAACGGCTGTTTTGAACCATGAGCTTTCTATAAGTCTTGTATTAACTATGACGCTTCCACTGACTTGTTTTGCCAAACTAGTTTATCAGTAATAAGTTGGTACGTGATCGTCCCTTGTCGCCAATTCAAAGTTGCGCTGGATGTCCATGTTCCCGTAAATTAGCTTTTCCTCCATTCTGAAAATTTTGCAACTCGTGAGGACAGCCGGTCAAATACTTTGCACTTAAACTTAGCTGTTACCGGTTACCAATCGACATTCATCAGCGCTGCCAGTCCTCTTAAAAGTTCCACCAGGGCCCAAGACCCTAGTGGCTAGGAGATACTTAGAAAGCCCCCCAAGGAATCGCAATGTAAATCATTTTGGTAGAAACAAAGGGTCAATAGAATTTAACATGGTAAATTGATAAGTTCTTCAAAAGGTTCCTGCGGTGGAAAACGGGCTATAGGTTCCTCACAATAGGGCTGTCTTGATTTGGGGTTAATGTGAAGCATTTTAAATGGTAGTAAGTAGGGGTGTAACGGTTCACAAAACTCACGGTTCAGTACGTACCGCGGTATGGGGGTCACGGTTCGGTACAGCAAAAAGCAACAAAAAGTCTCAGAAACATAAGATTAGATTTTAGGTTTTTTTTCAATTTTGTTTTAACAGATAGAAAGTTACAATTCAATTTACTATAAAACAAAAACATTCCTTGTTATAAAAGCACAAAGTATAATAAAAAAACAACTTGAGTTAGTCATGAATAATAATCAAAAAAATAAATAAACGGGTAAACACCCTTTCATGTGTGGGTAGACTGATGGGCGCATAGTTGTTGCTATGTATATGTCGATTGTTCCCGTCATTTGTTTAGCTGTCTGCGTTCACTTTTCCAGACTGCTTGAAAACAGCGGGGATCTCAGGCATTTCCTTTCTTTTTTTTTCCTCAGACGTATTTGTCGTATGACCGCCTGCACCGTGAAGACGAAAACCGTTACACCCCAAGTAGTAGGTGTGTTGACTACCATTTAAACTATGTTAATTCTGAACGCAGCTCCATTCCAAGTTTTAAGACCGCGCCCATACTCACACGCAACCACAATATCTCAGTTGTTTTTTTCTAGTTGCCCTCTCCAATAAATGTTTTTTCTCTTGAGCTGTACAGGTAACAGGATACATTCATGGGAAGAAAGTTGTGAAATTGTCTTTGATTTTCTATTTTTTTTTTTAGTATATCAAAACAACCTGGCACCAGGGGAGCAAAGACTTTTTATATCCACTGTATTATTCAAGTAATTGATTTAACTGATATTGGACTTACTCTGAAGACATGCCATTTTTCTGTGAGAGTGAGCATTCCAGACCTCCTGTCCTCTGTTAGAGAAACATTACAACATGTTATTCGTAGCCTTTCTATAAATATGCATTACTATATACCAGAGGTATTCAATTAAAAGTCACAGAGGTCCACGACAAAAATTTCTTCCAATTAAAAGGTCCGAACCAAAGTCCAACTTCCCTTAATGCCTAGCCTATGTTCACATTTTTATATAGTTTCAATATTTAGTCATTTTCAACAGAGCGCACTTATATACTATATATATACTACATTTAGCAATGTTCCCATTAAACACCTTTGCCAGTCAAACAAATATTAGGCGTTTATTTCACATTCAAGAAAATGTGGCTCCAGGAATTTAAGGGTGCCACTTCCAGGAAAAAACTGTAAATTATCTCCTGCAGAAATATATCAAGAGCTAAGCATTGAATTAACATCTTTTACCTTTTTTTTTTTTTTTAAATCAAAGAGTTATCAGCCTAAAAAAAACGGTAAGCCTAATTATCCAAGTAAGCCAGGTCAACATGTTCAGTACACAATCAATAAAAATGGCTGTCCTCATGAAAAACTAATTCAAAATGAGCTTTGACACCACTTTTTCTTTTGAGTATTTTTTTAACTTCTCTTTATGAGAAAAATGAGTTTGTGACTGCCCTGCCAGTGACTTAAATCTGGGTTGGAACGGAGTCAGGGCCATTGGGATTTGGTAGATTATTTCACACATCTGGGCTTTGTGTTTTCCTTTAAATAATGTTTGTGCAACCACATTTAAGCACTCCTTCACAACTTCCCCATCACTTGAACGTTTTTTTATGCTTCCGTTAAATCCATGATACCTTTACTGAATATTCGTTTGCATGCCGCTGGGATGTAAACGAAAATGTAAACATCTGTTGTACTGCACTCGAAGTTCGATGTTTTTGCATGCGCTCACATCAAACGTCAGCGCATAACTGTGCACAAAAGGGCGGTGCTTTGTTTTGTAGTGGCGCTTCGCAATGTTGCGACGGTTTTGGAGCATATGATGCACAATGGTTTTGAATTGGCTGCAGCCAGAACGAAACAAAATTTCTCCGTCCATTCATTTAAAACAAGACGCATTGACCTCACTAACTTTTTAGCAAGTCAGCAGCACTCTCTTCCGGTCTGCTGCGCAATTGGCAGTGGATCGTAAACAAAAGATTTGATTGGCTCAAATCAGTGACGCCTTTTCCGTATTTACTAGAATTGCAGCGCCAACGTTTGCGAATGCGCCCTGAAAATAAAATCATCATAGATTGGCCATGGGTCCGGTCCGAATCATCCCGCGGTCCGCCATTTGGTGCTGCCTGCTATATACAGTGTTTTTTAAATATTATGAACAGCATATCTTAATCATTACTTACACTCAGGACCACAACCAGATTTTTTTTAACACGGGTCCAGAGGCATTAGTGGAGAATTTACATGTTTGTTTTTGCCACTGAAAAGTTCAGATAATTTGTATTGTTTAGTTCTATGAGGTTCCAAAGACCACCTCTCTAAAAGTCTGTCTGTAGTGATTACAAAATGCTGCAGCCAGACTCCTGACAAGGATAAGAAAGAACATATTAGCCAACTTGCTTTGCCTTCTGGTCCACTTCAGCATTTTCTATTTGGCTTCTGCGCCCTGGAAGACCATAACCATGGAAATTAGAGCCGCTATCTCAGTAGAAATGAATGTTTAAATAATAATAATAATAATTAATAATAATAATTTGCCCTTTATTAGTCCCACAATGGGGAAATTCGAGATTCGAACCCAGGCCTCCTGGGGAGACTGGGTCCTGAACGCGGCGCCTTAGACCACTCGGCCATCCTGGCAAACCAGACTTAAAACCTATTTATATATAACTCTTTCATTTATTGGAACTATACATGTTGACCTGTGATTAAGAGCTATATAAATAGACTTGATGTGTTTATTGGTATTATATCCTGGTATTATTGTTTAATTCTGAGCCTCAAAACCATCACGTTGTAAATAACGGTACACATTACATGAATGTCAGATCTGTGAACTATGTTGATCAAATGAAATGATGGTTATAAAAGGGTGCACATAACTTGATTTTACAGTAGTGTAGGTTACTGCCTTAACTAATACATCAAGGGATTCAATACCCTCCCTCCCAATCACGCCTTTTCCAGGTCTCACGATCACTGTCTACAGTATGTGAGCATTGGAATCCCCCACCAGAAATCAAGGAATCCCCAGTGGAAGCTCTCTCGTCAGCACCCCCTTACCAAGATACTAAACCCCTTGTTGCTCCTGATGTATCAGTAGGCAAATAAGGAAACCGCTTTGAATACCTAAGGTAGAAACGCACAAACAAGTGAAAGCCCATTGCTTGACTCCTTTCAACGGGGGAAACTCAAAACTGGAAAACAGTCCAAACTATCACCAGAGGAAGCACAAGATGTTTTGAGCCAAGCCAGACGGCTCAGGCTTCCTCTCAGAGAATTGACGTCCTGAGATCACATGACCCTCCTTGGCCCTTCCCACAGGTCCATGAGAAGTGACCCTGTTTCCTCTTCATGCTGTGCCTGGCCAGGCCCCATGGTTGCAAGTCCATCCACCAAGTGCTTACTGTCAAGCCCAACCTCCAGGTGTTGCTCCAGAAAGGAACCCAAATATCAGTTACAATTATAAATGAAAAGGGTTTGTGTGTTTGTGTGTACTGTTAAACACATAGTATTTTATTTTTTTAAATTAATTTGTGTAAACTGAGTTTGTACCTTGGCTACATGTATCCTGCTCTTCTTGGTAACCATCCATTAGCCGCTGTCTCTCCTCAGAAGTCTCAATGTCATTATCGCTTTCTCCGTGTGTCCATTGAGGAAATGAAGGTGGTGGAACAAGCAGGAAAAAATAGCTAGAAGAAGAAATAAAGGAGTAGAAGTAACTCTAGAATAGTAATTGAAAAATAATGCATTATTTTTATTCCCAATTACTTTCTACTAACTTTACTATGCTGCGGTAGCAACCAATTTTCTGAAAAACATGGAGTATGAACCATGATTATAAAATAAGTTCCGCAACACTTCTACATTATTTCATGAGAAAATGTCAGTAAATGTTGTGAAACAGAGTTGTACTTTATTTTTTTCTTAATATCACGACAAATGTGAAGAACCAGTTATGGGAATGACTTGTGGCAAAAAAAGAACAACATTGTAGCGAAAAAGTCCTTTGTTTTCATTTTTGACAATTAATTTATTACACAAGCCATGGGAGTTATTTTAAATGTATATATTTCTATATGACTGCACGGCCATTACCCGGAAGAAACGAAAGTCAAACAGTCGTCTGGTAGTTGTAGTCCTCTTAATGTATGTCGCACAGAAGCAACGTCATCAAAGAAGCAGCCAGTAAAAAAAGATGAGTTTGCATATGGCTTTGGCCTGAATGGCTCACCTGCTCTTGACATATAACTCTGCCCAAAACGCAAAGCCAGCTAAAAAGTGCTTTCCTTTTTTGGTTCATATATATGAACAGGGGAGGAAAAAGGGGAATTTGCCCTTGTAATGATTTGGTAGTCAAAACAACAGCTAATACTGTAGTAGTCTGCATGCATAATGTCACTCTGTAAAAATATAGAAAACAATATGGACACTGTACGCATTTTTCCTAAGGATGTGTATTAACTAGTCTTTATAAATAATGTAAAATAACGTGTCTGGATTATAAAAATATAATCTTTATATTAAATATAAAGACTTGTAATATGAGACAGTGTGAGAGCTAATTTTGCACAGTTAAGGACAGCAGTCTGGTGGCCAATCATTTTTGCACCATAGACCACTTTCCAGAGCCAGGGCACTTGACCCATTTTTGCTGGTCAGTCCCCTGCTCTCCGACCGCTATCTCGGAATGACTTGTGGCAAAAAAAGAACAACATTGTAGCGAAAAAGTCCTTTGTTTTCATTTTTGACAATTAATTTATTACACAAGCCATGGGAGTTATTTTAAATGTATATATTTCTATATGACTGCACGGCCATTAGCCGGAAGAAACGAAAGTCAAACAGTTGTCTGGTAGTTGTAGTCCTCTTAATGTATGTCGCACAGAAGCAACGTCATCAAAGAAGCAGCCAGTAAAAAAAGATGAGTTTGCATATGGCTTTGGCCTGAATGGCTCACCTGCTCTTGACATGTAACTCTGCCCAAAACGCAAAGCCAGCTAAAAAGTGCTTTCCTTTTTTGGTTCATATATATGAACAGGGGAGGAAAAAGGGGAATTTGACCATCTGGCCTTGATCATAAAAATTGTTGGCCACCAGCCTTTGTTAATCGAACTCTTTTTTTTTTTTTTTTTTTTTTAAATTCCCCCGCGCCCTCGCCCCGAAAATGGGCGTCCGGCCGGTCCGGAGGGTCGGACTGTTCCGACCCTGGGATGGACTGCCTAGCTCTGCTGCTTTCACGTATTTTGACAGACCGTCAAAGACACCGCACATGTACTATATTTTATTTAAACAGATAGAAGTGCAACACCAACTGTTCACTGGTATGTTAGATGGTCTTTGTGCCAAACACACAGACAGAGCTAATGTGATGTAGAAGATGAGACTGGTCAATTTTACTGTGTAAACGTGTTATTTGTATGAATTATTTTTTTCACTTACCTAACCAGCATCGTGAAGGGGATGGTCAGCATGATTAAAAGTGTAACTTGGGGTGAAAGTCCAACTTGAGTCATCCCTGAATAAAGAAGGGCACCCAAGACACCGGCCCCACCAGTCCCTGAACCCCAGGCTGCAAGTACATGCCTACATCAGGTGAGAAAACAATGTTAAAGTTAACTTTTGCTGTTATATATGAAAAAAAATCATCGTTATCTTCTAAGTAATGAGACAGTTAGGTCCAATGACAGAGCCTAGGATTTTGCCCTAATTCACCACTGCATTGGATTTCAAATTAATAAGTGTTACTGATATGTAAATTGTTAGCCTTAATTGTGTGTGCGTGTGTCTGTGCGTGTGCGTGTGGTTCACAAAGAGAGTCTATCTGTCTTCCCTGTTCTGCAATGTTACTGTTGTGTGCATTTTGGTATAAACCTATATTCACAATTTTACCTTTAAACAATTACTGATTTTGATAATAGCATTAAGATTAGTTTGAACTTTGAACATACTTATGACTGACTCTTATTCTGGTTTTGGGTAAAGTGGAAGTCAAAGGGAGCGAAGCCGCCACATGGCTCTTTTGTCAATTTTACACAAATTATTCAAAGGGAAAAAAAACAACAACACTTTTTTGCTATGATATATTTATGTCATCTTTAGTATTACTTTAGTACTTTTCATACTGTCACATGAGGGACAGAGATGGGTCTCTCAACTTTTGGCCAACGACATATACAAGTATAGAATGAATTTTGAAAGGTTCTAAAGTTTAATAAATCAGACACTGTTGGCATGTTTTAAGACTTATTATTATCCATCCATCGACGCAGTATCTGTACCGCTTCTCCTCCCCAGGGTCGCGGGGGGTGTTATAGCCTATCCCAGCTGTCTTCGGACAGTAGGCGGGGTACACCCTGAATTGGTTGCCAGCCAATCGCAAGGCACACAGAGACAAACAACCATCCGTGCTCACACTCATACCTAGGGGTAATTTAGAGTGTCCAATCAACCTTGCATGTTTTTGGAATGTGGGAGGAAACCGGAGTACCCGGAGGAAACCCACGCAGGCACGGGGAGAACATGCAAACTCCACACAGGAAGCCCGGATCAAAATCAAACCCACAACCTCCGTATTGTGAGGCCATCGTGCTTACCAGTCAGGCCACCGTGCCGCCTTATTATTATTATTATTTATTTATTTTACCCAAAAATGCTTTGCGCTGGTTCAGGGGAACTTGGCTGAAAAAATGTTTTATTTTATTATCACTGAAATAAGGTTGAGAACCATTGATCTAGATAACTTTCCAACCATTTATTTACCAGACCCCTTATACCATACGTTTCTAATTTTTCATTAATATAATATGGTCTATTGTATCAAATGTTTTTTTTAGGTCCATGAAAACATCAATACTGTTTGAAATTTCTTCCAAAAGTTCCATTACTGCCATAGATGCGGTCCTCCCCGTACTGATTTTCACTTAAAACATTATGCTTTACAATTAAATTATCAAGTCCATGTGCAAATATATTTTCTATTTTTAAAAAAAACTATGGTTGTAATGATATAGGTCTGTAATTTGTAAACAAGTGTTTGTCACCACTCTTTTAAATAGGAATAACTTTTGCTATTTTCATTTCTGATGGGAAAACTAGTTTTGAAAGACAGGTTACAAATATATGTGAGAGGTTGCACAATATGTTATATAATTCTTTTTATTAATGCCATATCAATATCAATACAGTCAGTGGTCCTTTTGTTTAAGAGTTTTAACAACATTTAATATTCCTGTATCATTTACAGCACTAAGGAACATAGTGAAGGAATTCTTTATACATGTATCTATTTCACATATACTGCTTGACGCTGGGATTTATTTTGCCAGCTCACTACCAACATGGATAAAATATTCATTAAATTCATTAATTCTATGAATTAATCAATTTATCAATGACAATACTTCCATCCTTTATAAACTATTCTGGATAATTATTTTGCTTAAATCCATTATTTATTATATAATTTAGTATTTTCCATGTTTCTTGTGCGTTACTCCTGTTCTGTCCCAATAGAGTATGATGTCTCTTGCTTGCTCTTATAATATTTACTAATTTATTTCTATATTTCTTTTAATTAAGTTCAGCATATTTTGTTCTTAAATACAAGAAGCATTTATACAGCAAATTTTTCTTTTTACATGATTTCTCTATACCTTGTGTCATCCATGGCTTCTTTAAGCCTGGATACTTCCTAGTTGGGCAATGTATATCAGAGTGAACTAGACGAGAAAACTTAGTTCGCAAGATTAGGGACTTCCTCCGAGTAAATCTTAGACTAATTTAGATTTTCTAAATCCATTACATCCATTATAATTAACTAATTAAATACAATACAAAAATGTGCATTATGTAATCACTCAACCCTGGAAAAACACCAGTTCACATAAATCTTTAAAATCCTCAAATGAATATGACAATGCTAATGACAAGAGAATGAGTGCAAACTGTACCACAATGTGCAGACAGATCTCCACTAATCTCACAACAGAATGGGAAGTGAAAATTACGTAAACAATTGAAAGGTGCAGTATATACCTGCTGTAGAAAACCGTGAGGGAAAGAAAGTTTAACTCTCCAAATCCTGAGCTGGTGCTGGCAAAAATCACACCTGAAAGAATACAGTATTGCAAAAATAATAATATTGCACATATCTGTCTTTAAGAGTTTTTTTTTTTCTTCATTTTCTCCAGGCAACTGAATTTAATTAAAATTGGTTGCCTTAATGGATAGTATTAGCTATAAACCTTAACATCATAAATACTTAAAAAACATAAAATTAAGTCTCCATAGGAAAACAGTATTTGATATTTCCAACATTATGACTTTTCTGTGAGGATTACTTTTCTACCAGTGTCTGTAAATGTAAGATATAATGCAATTGGAGTGCCTGCTTGTAAGATATCAGTCAACCCTATAATTACTGAGATTATCGATTTAAGATTTATCTATTATTATAACTATGCTTATCCATCACAAGAAGTCTCCAGTGGTCTTTAATTCGAAAAAGGTTACGACAAAAAAGAGCTGTTTTCAAAGGTCTTTTTAGTCGTTACCTATGATGCTCATCCAAACAGATGAAGAGAAGGAAACGACAAGGAAACTTGTTGCAGCCGTGATGACACAGAATAGGACTCGAAATCTGTAACAGAAATCAACATTTTTGCACAAGATTCTAAAAAACAACAAAGCAATACTTCTTTTAGTTTCCAGATTCTGATAATTGAAGATAAGAATGTATGCAGCTTTTCTATACAGATTGCATATAAGCTAACGACAGTCCAAATCTTTGGAGCTCAATTTCTTATTTTTATGTGGAGGGACATTGGAATCGAGCAGCCGCGAGAGAATTCAAGATAAATGAATCCAAGTTCACAAGTGGAGGAAAAGCAGGAAGATGAGCTTCTTTTTTTAATTTTTTTTTTTTTTATTAAATCTACTTTCTTTTTTGAACATTAAAAATTACAAACACTCACAGAGGATAATACACCTGTGGTAACAGCATGGCAACTAAAATAGATGAGGAATAAAATAGGGGGATTCATGAACAAAAAAAATGATATACAAGACAATTTTATTTTTATAGCACATCTCACAACAGATGTTGCTGTAACAAAGCGCTTTCCATATGGTGTAATATAAATTAGCAAGGAATAAGAACACAAATTAAAACACAAACACATTTACAAAAGATACCAGAAGAACAACAAAACAGTGACAGTCTCATGTTGAGTCGAAAGCTAAAGAATGAAAAAATGTCTCTTCAAACGTGCTTTAAAAATGGACAGAGAGGGAACTTGCCTAACATTTAATGGAAGCTCATTCCATAGGGAAGGACCGTCAAAAGAAAAGGCATGATCCCCCCATGAGGCTGCTCCTTGGTACCTCCAGCAGCATTTGGTTCAAACCTGAGGCAGCGGGCAGGTGCGTACGGGTGGACGAGCTCAGAGACGTGCAGTGAAGAGAGGCTAAGATTGATGTGATGTGATCTGTCTTTCGAGCGCCAGTTAAAAGGCGAACGGCAGTATTTTGGACCAGTTGGGAGGCGCTTGAGCGAGGACTGGCTGACTCCGAAGTAAAGTGCATTGCAGTAATCTAGTCTAGATGTAACGAATGCATGGATTACTGTTTCTAAGTGTTGTTGGGTGTCAGGGATGTTTATCAAAACAAGCTGAACAAATTAATCAACCAGCCAAGATTGCCTTTCTGTTAACACTGAATCACAAAGGTACAATGTTCACTTGAACTTCAATTGACCTGAAAGCATAGTTTGAAACTTGATAATATGACAAACTAATTTCTTTGACATTGGGAAAGAAAGGGCTTCACATTAGCCAGCTCCCTAAGACGAAAGAAGCTGGATCGAACAACACCACTGATCTGCTGATCTAATTTAAAATCACTGTCCAGTTTAAAACCCAAGTTTGAGACTGTTGGCTTTAGATAACATGTCAGGGGCCGAGGTCAACAGGATTGAGAGTAAAAGGGCCACTGAGACCGAAGACCATAACTTCTGTCTTCTTTTCATTGAAATTCATGAAGTTAAGTGACATCCAGATTTTATGGAAGACGAGCTCTGCCAAGACAGAGAGCTGAGTTTGTGTGGAAACAAGGCGCGAGGTTGCCTGAGTTGGAAGACCCACTAGAGCAATGAATTAATGATCAAAGAACAGCCGGGAGAAGCATCTGTACAGTCACAATTCGACAGAGGGCAATAACGCTTCCAAAAGAAATCTTGGTCTAGGTGCTTTTGTTTTATTATGAAACCACGTCGTCTATCCATGCAGGCAAAGATGACCATAGTGCAGCAACATCCGGCGTATTTCAAAGAAAATGTGGCTTCCCCTTGTACTGCAGTAAAAAGATTGCCCACCACATCGCTAACATGGACGAGGGGCCGCTCACTTTCAACATCCCTGTCATGGGTTCGTTTGTGGAAAAATTGATAATGATGGCACAGTCAAAAAAGGAAGTTCAGTGTTTTTTGTTTTTTTTTGCCCAATAGATGAAAAGATATTTACAGTGAGGACTCAAGTGACAAAATAAAAATAAAGCAACCCAAAAGAAAGAAAATATTTACAATTGAAAATTCAACATTGACTTCAAATTAGCTTAGTTTGCTTACAGTCTGCAGCAGCTAGTCACCCACAACGTTACTAGGCTCAGCCATCTGACAAATGAATTCGGAATTCCTTAAATATGCTTAGCCCCTCCCTCCGAGCAAACCATTTAAGATATTGGTATTTACAATAATGATAATAGTATTAATTGTCCAATTTCAATGTCTGTTAACTAAACAGGAACCAAAATTCACAAAAGTAATAAAGGCAAGTTATAAAAAGGTCTTCATATAACGGCTGTCAAATTACTACAAAATAATACAAATAATTGGCTAAAATGGTTCAGTGCCAAAGTCAGGTGAGCTCCTCTTCCGCCATCGATCGCCAGTTAAGGCATGATAAGGAATTGCCTAGGTTTACCCCGTATGACGTGTCCAACTGAGGCGGCAGTATGCAGGTGCGCGTTTTGTCGTCTGTGCGGGTCGAGCGAGTGTCGAGTCTTTATGGCAAGTATGACCGCGGACTCTTGCACGGGTCCGCGGGAACGAAAAGGCGATGCCGTGAGGGAGCGACGTCATTCAACGTTGCTCCGTTACATTATCCCCCTCCTCCTCGAGGTTGCCGATGTGCGGCGTCTGCCACCACATTGGACTTGCCAGCACGATGTCAAATCTGGAACCGGAACGGCTGAAGGGAGAGGTACCAGCGGGTGAGACAGCTGTTGCGGTCCTTCATAGAGCCAATCCACGTCAGAGCGCAATGATTCGTCTCCTATTCAAACGCTCTCCCCAGTACTTGAGGTTCTCCAGAGCCCCTTTGATGGCCAGGCCCTCCTTCTCCACCGTGGAATACCTCGTCTCACGAGGCAGCAGTTTACGGCTGAGGTAGAGCACAGGTTGTTCTTCCCCAGGGGCACCGTGGACCAGGACTGTGCCTAGTCCCACCACTGAGGCATAAGTTTGTACCAAGAACCGCTGGCTGTAGTCAGGACTCCTTAGCACTGGAGAAGAGCACAGGCTAGACTTGAGGGTTTGAAATGCAGTCTCACATACCTCAGTCCAGGCCACAGGATTCCTCTGGTCCTTCGCTGTCAGGGCTGTCAGAGGGACTGCAATGGTAGCGAACTGTGGGACAAATCTCCGGTACCAGCCAGCCTAGCCCAAGAAGGACCTCCTTCTTTGTACGAGGACGTGGGCAGCTGCGGATGGCCTCAACTTTGTCTTCTTGTGGTCGAACCTCACCTTGCCCAAGCTGGTAGCCCAGGTATCTCGCTTCCTCTCTTGCCTACTGACACTTGCCAGGATTCAGTGTCAGGCGCGGCTCCTGAATATAGTCGAGGACTCGCCCCAGATGCTCCACGTGCTGCTCCCAGGTGTCGCTGAAGTTGACCACATCATCCAAGTAGGCAGCACTGCAGTCCTCACACCCCTGCAGAACGTGGTCCATCAGTCTCTGGAACGTGGCGGGAGCTCCATTGAGAACGAACGGCATTACGGTGAATTGGAATAGGCCAGCAGTGTAGGCCCGACTGGATGCATCCAGAGGTACCTGCCAGTAGCCCTAGCAAAGGTCCAGGGTGGTGATGAATCTGGCCCGACCAATATTCTCCAGAAGATCATCGATGCGGGGCATTGGGTAGGCGTCAAACTCCGACATTGGGTTGAGCTTCCGGATGTCGATGCAAATCCGGAGTGATCCATCCTTCTTCACCACGATGACCACCGGACTGCACCACTCTGACTCAGATGGTTCAATCACCCCCAGACGTTGCATCTCTTCCACCTCCTTCAGGTGCTTTCCCACTAGATGCTAGGCCCTCGGACAAATCGGACCCCTGTCCGTCATGCGGATGACATATTCAACAAGGACAGTCTTTCCCGGGTTGGCAGCGAAAAGTTTGTGGACCTGCTAGAACACCTGGCTCAACTGGGTGGATTGGACGGCAGACAGATGGTCAAGAGTGGGCTCGACAGCGAGAGCAGACTCCTCATCTCCATCGCTGTCCACCTCCGCCACTAGCAGCGATGCCACAGGAACCTCCTTCCACTCCTTCAGCAGGTTGACGTGGTCATTCAACGCCGCTCCGTCACAATCCTAAAAGTCGTCTTTTACTGTTGTTAGAGCTCCAGCTGGTGTGAAATGCGCTATATAAATAAAGTTGTATTGTATTGTATTGATGTACTTGTTTGCCATGGTAATGGACAGAAAATGCAAACAATGGTGATTGTATAATGAGAAAGACGTTACGTTATTGTATAATTGAGTAACAAAAGAGAGAGGGTGACTTGCTTCTCGACTTTACTCTGCTGAAGTTCAACTCGCATTCCCACACTACTCACGACCTCTCTCTAACCAGCCATCTGATTGGCCGCAAAATCAACAACATAAACTGTAATAGGTTATGTAATGTTTGCATACAGTTAAATGTGAATCGGGATTTCACGGCCGTTGCACAGTGTGTTTAACACCCTCTGTTGGTGAAGGTCTGAAACTACAGTCAGTGGAAAACAGACCAGTTACATGTACCGTATGTACATGCGTGAGAAAGCTGGATTAAAAGGCCACTGTTCAAGATGTCGTAGCCTGTCTTATCATTTATGTTATTGGAAGGACGAAACATCACAGGTTAGATTAACCTTTACACAACAGACGCTGCCCAAAGCACACCACTCACAACCATCTCTCTAACCAGTCATCTCGTTGTCAGAGACGTCAACAACATTAACTGAAATAGGTTAGATCATGGATTCTCAACTAGTGTGGTGCGCCTGACGTCATCATGACAAAGAGGTTTGATGACAAATGTATAGTAAAAAAACAAAAACAAACGTATATTAAAAATTTAAACTGTTGCTTTATGTTATTTATATAGCATTTTTGTTTGAAAACCCCCTGGCTCTTCTTTTTGTCTTTTCTACATTATGTATGTATTAATAACTGTGTTTGGTTTGTTAATGTTAATAAAGTTAAAAAAAAAAACGTATAGTAAATATCTATCATCTCATCAATATGTGCACAACTGAGTTTCGAGATCCTCACAATAATAGTTCTCAAAATAATATTTCTTATCAATTAAGCTTTGCTGAGGGATATTTTATTGACAATCTAACATCAGTATACAAAGAACGTGCATTATTATGAAATGTAAAAAAAATTGGTGGAGGGGGCGCGAATGGTTTTCTTCTTGGTAGGGTGGGCGTGACAGGAAATAATTGAGAAGCACTGGGTTAGATTAACCTTTACACAACAGACGATGCCCAAAGAAAAGTTTCCGACCAAAGTCGTCATTAAGGCCAATCAAAAGGACTGGCTGGACGAAGAGAAAATGAGTGGCTGAGTGAGGTTTGCATAAAATACCCGGATGTTATTTTTTCCACATGCATCAACCTCACTGTTGATCTATCACTGTTAATGCACACCCACCTCACAGCCTCTGTGAAAAAGCAAGTGGAGGCTTGACAAAGGAACCACTGGACATCGGTGTAAACAGGGCGTTGAAAGTTAGGTTGCGTGTGTGGCAAAATGGAGCCAAACACCCTATCACAAGGGGCGTTGTGGCAATGGTCATTCAGCGCCTGCCTATAAATAGACCTGGGCGGCGCCCATCTGCCTCTTGCTTTCTCTTCCTCCTTCACGGAGTTGGCTGACAGGTGACGTGCTCTGACGTGGTGTCTGTGAGCAGTGTGTGGTGTCACTTACAGGTATGCATGTTTCGATTCTCTCGGCCCATCTCTTCACATGAGCTGCGTTGTAACCCATCCGCTCCGTTACTGTACTTGGTGTGACTCGAATGGGACTGTTCGCTCTGGGGTGTGTGTGTGTGTGTGTGTGTGTGCACCGCGTTGAAAAAGGTAAGACGCTGGCTATCCGCCTTTGGTTATTCGCTGAGGAAGCTAATAATTGATTTCTCCCAGCATCCAATTGCAGCGCAGAGTTGAAGGCTCTTTTTCCAGCCAACCACCGCAAACGTATAGTCCATCTTTCCGATAGGATGCTTTAATATTACACGGTTAATTTGATTTAAATCTCAATTAAATTTGCTTTATTCTAGTGTCGGTGCCACTCGCCGCTGTTCAAGGCCTCACTCCTGTCTTGGCTCTATCTTTTAAAGATCATTTCAACGGACTTGTGACAGTGAATTGTGTTTGCCAGCGGGTTGCACCTTGCACCGACCCGACTCAAGGGGCTGGACCTGGCCTATATAATTGGGCAAATCATGTCCTATGCTGGACCATGCAAAGCAACCCTAGATTGTTATACACGTGTTATTTTGTTAGTTTTGTGTATTTGGTTGTTTTGCTTTGACTTATTGTGGTGTGAGTTTGTTCTCTTTGTGGTATGAGGTCTGTCTCAATTGCGTGCTTTTTATTGCTTCTTTTTGTTTGTTTGACAGGCACTGAGAGTCCCGGTGCAGCAGCGGTCCCCTGGTGGTGGTACTTTTGTTTACTTATTTTGCTTTGTAGTTCACGGGTGCTGTGTAGTTTTGTATCCCCCACTTTTTGTTGACCACTGTTGTGGTTTCTGGTGTGGCAGGTCTCATACCACTCCTTCTTAGTTTGTTTTTAAATAATTTGTACTTTAATAAAAATAGTATTACGTCATCACTTTTGTCCTGTGAGTATTTGAGCCACGTGCCTTTAATTTGTCGTTTCATACTCGTGGGGTGCAAATCCCCAGGTGGTGTTGTCCGCTCGTTTTTTTTAAAACATCACATTGCCACACGTTCAGTGTGGGAGCGATGGATAACAGATGGCGAACACAGTTTTACTAAGATTAAGAGGCAGCGCGGGGCTTGTTATGCCACAATTTGGTGTCTGCTTGCACAGAGCTTCGACAAAATCCGGCATCAAGTCTAGGGGCCGCTCGGCAGCGAGACTGACAGACAATGATGAGAGGAAACCTGCCGTGTTTGTTGGAGAACTTGCCCAGCTGTTCATTTTGGACACAGAAAATGAGGACTTGGATTTGTGGTTGAGGACGGCTCAAAATGAGTACATTGTTAAATACGTCAGTAAAGTACAAAAACAAAGTACAAGATTTTGCTCCTGCAGCCTTTTTAAAAACATGCTAGCATGCATGGTAGCATGTTTTTTAGCGTACATGCAACCTAACCTAAAGTATTGTTGCGTTGCTGGTTGGCTGAAGCACTCCCAGAATGCTTTGCAGCATTTGGTAACTGAATGGCATGAGATACATGCTATGGGTTTATTGTATTTCTTTGTTCCTTGTTTCAATTGTTTCACTGTTTGCTAGTATGCTATTCAGTTGATGTTGGGACATAGTTTTGGTTTTAATGTAACATACATAGTGTGATGACTAGTGACTTGCCAACATCGGCATTGTGTGATCAAACGAGTGTGAGCTTATACGTCTGTTGCTGGAATCTCATTGACAAAGGGTGTTTTAACATGCCTGCACCCAATAATAGCATGCACATTTGTATGGGTTAAATACAGAACTGGCACCTGTGACTGCGCCTTTTCATGTGGTGCGCCTTGTGGTCGTAGAAATGCGGTAGTTAAAGGGCTGATTTGTTAAAAAGAAGAAAAAAGAAACCCTAAAAATATGTTTCACT
The DNA here is from genome assembly GCF_059441095.1 of Idiotropiscis lumnitzeri. Lineage (NCBI taxonomy): Eukaryota > Metazoa > Chordata > Actinopteri > Syngnathiformes > Syngnathidae > Idiotropiscis > Idiotropiscis lumnitzeri. Next base: position 15,254,938 of record NC_142405.1, read on the forward strand.
ATGACACTTAAATTCAGAGGTATTTGGACAATGATAGAGGTTTAAGAAGAAAATGTTTTTTATAACACGTGGTTGGCGTGGTGATGCGTCGTTAGACTCTTTGTGAGGGTCTAAACGTGGGTTAAAACTCATAAAATTTTTCACACACATCAGACCTGGCATAAAAATCATCATTTTCTTGTGTGATTTTCAAAAAATGGCTCTATAGCACCTTGGATTATCTTTCCTGGTTCAGGCGCATTTCCAGTTTTCATTGCCTCAGTCGCCTTTATCGGACCACATTAGAACTCTCTGTAGTGTCCCTGTGTTTCCCCAGGCGCTTCTCTGCTGCTCTCCGTTCCCAGCCTCCGCACGAGTTTAGGTCAACGTGAAATTTCGGTGCCTAGCGCAGGGCTCTAAATTAAATTTTGCACGGGTAGCACTGGTAGAGACAAGGGTCGGTCGGGATGCTCTCTTAAACGTGCCATTCCCAGCATTGGCTTTGTGGGTGTTAATGTCCATAATGTGAGTGGAGTGGCCGCTCGTAAATTAAGCCGCTGAGACACCTGACCAAAGGAGTGCTCTGATCTTCATGGTTGGAAGCGAGAAGGACATTAATTACAGCATTGTCCATGTGTATGCAACTGATTGAAGACACCAGACATGGTGCTGTATGACGCATTTCCTGATCTACTCGTTCTCCAAAGTGTATTTTGAGTGATCAATAGACCATCCGGCGCTGCAGTGTAATCTCACTTGGTAGACTCAATTCATAGGACTGCCTGGAAATAATGGCTTCATTCTTTCAGAATTCATGCTAGAGATACATTACATTCGACGAAGCTGTATGTGTATATAATTGTGCAGTCAAGTCCAAATTTTACACACATGGTGGCCAGCTATAAAGTTATAAAATGTACATGGAAAAATATTAAATTTTCACTGAAACTGACATTAAAGCTGTTATTGTCCAAATATTTGTGAATCTGTGTAATTTGATACACTATATATTTATACATTTTTACATTTACCACTGAGTCATCCATTATAGGGGCAGCATTTTTTCCATTACCCATAAGGCACTTTGTGGATAACAAGCGGAGCGAACAACTTAATGATGAGAGTTGGGAGTATGTCAGCTAAAAGTACAGCCTGGGGAGAAAAAAAAAGAAAAGAATCAGACAATACCCATAAGCATGATTCCCTTGACTTTTTATACACACATGAATTTCAGCTCAATACGTTTTTCAAAATGGGATACGCACGCTTAAATGAAAACCATGGTGAATTATATATCCACAAATCAATATAAAATAATTAAATTTTAACAATTTTAAAATATCATGACTGAGCCTGGTACACAGTGTTCAGGGAACTACATCAAAGATATATATTGAGCATGGGTGGTTGAAAAAGATGGTCGCCATCGGCAAAAACATCTTTTATTGACAGGCCTTAAATTTAAGGATTTTTTTTGAAGAATTATTCTCAATCCTAAATGCTTCTGATTAAGTGGACAACTCCGTCTAAGGTTTATTTGTTGAATACTCCTTGCATTGTAACCAATTATTCACTGAAATAGCCTGCCAAATTAATATCAAGACCATGCTTAAAAGTGCCATAAATAATAACAACAATAACACAATAATAAATATAATTGGATGTGTCATCAAGGTTGAGTTTACTTAAAATTGAACAAATAATCCACATACCGCTGTTGAGACAGAATTGCAGTCAAAGGAACTGCTGTTGCCAGTATTCACATCATTAAATTCCGTAGCCAATGAATTTAAAGAAGGGTGCTGTAAAGAAACACAATAAAAGGGAAGAAGTGTTATTTCCATTTTTTTTCTCCAAATAATCCAGATATTCATATCGCCAGGAGTAGGAACCCTACATACATACAGACAGACAGACATATTTTTTTATTAGGGGTGCAACAATACGGGTATCTGTATTGAATCGTTCGATACAGTGGTCACGTTTTTTTTTTTTTAACTATTTAATCACAAAAAATTCCATGATTAATCATGATTAATCACATTAGTCAACTACTATTTTTTGAGAAGCTTATACAGATATTTATTGAATAATATCTTGGAATTGGTGCAAAATCACCAAATATGAAGTATATTTAATTCAAAGACTGTTCAAATAGCTCTCTTGGATTCTTTACTACGATCTAAATGGAGACATTTTTGCAGACATTTATTTTCAAAACATTTCTCAAAACTGCCCACAAGCGCCACACTCCAGCAGTGTTGATTTACAAGGCCTAGTGGTAACTTAAACACAGACATACATACATATAGAGCGCCTGGTGGCGGGGCCTGCACCCATGGGGCTCGGCCGGACACAGCCTGAAAAGGCAACATGGGTCCCCCTTCCCATGGGCTCACCACTTGTGGGAGGGGCCAAAGGGGTCGGGTGCCATGTGAGTCGGGTAGCGGCAATAGGCAGGGACCTTGGAGCTCTGATCCCTGGCCACAGAAACTAGCTCTTGGAACATGGAATGTCACCTCTCTGGCGGGGAAGGAGCCTGAGCTGGTGTGCGAGGCAGAGAAATTCCGACGAGATATAGTCGGGCTCACCTCCACACACAGCTTGGGCTCTGGTACCAGTCCTCTTGAGAGGGGTTGGACACTCTTCCACTCTGGAGTTGCCCAAGGTGAGAGACGCCGAGCAGGTGTGGGCATACTTCTTGCCCCCGGCTTGGCGCCTGTACATTGGGGTTCACCCCGGTGGACGAGAGGGTAGCCTCCCTCTGCCTCAAGTTGGGGAGACGGGTACTGACTGTTGTTTGTGCTTATGCACCAAACAGCGGTTCAGAGTACCCACCCTTTTTGGAGTCTTTGGTGGGTGTGCAGGAGAGCGCTCCCCCTGGAGACTCCCTCGTTCTGCTGGGGGACTTCAATGCTCACGTGGGTAATGACTGTGAGACCTGGAAGGGCGTGATTGGGAGGAATGCCCCCCCCCAATCTGAACCCGAGCGGTGTTCTGTTACTGGACCTCTGTACTCGTCATGGATTGTCCATAACGAACACCATGTTCAAACATAAGGGTGTCCATATGTGCACTTGGCACCAGGACACCCTAGGCCGCAGTTCGATGATCAACTTTGTAGTTGTGTCATTGGATTTGCGGCCGCATGTTTTGGACACTCGAGTGAAGAGAGGGGCGGAGCTGTCAACTGATCACCACCTGGTGGTGAGTTGGCTCCGATGGTGGGGAAGTATCTTGGGGTCTTGTCAATTTTTTAAATAATAAAAATATTCACATACAAGTATGGTGGTGTTTTTGGACTGTTGTTTTGTGAGGATGTCTTGAGCTGCACTCAGCATAACCACATATGCAAAGTTGTTGCATAATCCGATGAGCCTGAAAAGGTGAACAAAGAGAAAAGGGGTTAATAGTAGTCACATATTTAGTTTCCCTTATGTGATGAAAAAAGTGTCCATCACTCTAGCAATATTGAAAATAAAATTTTTCACTAACATAATGTTGACATTATGGTCTGTGGAAGACTTACTCTTACATTTCAATACATTTATGACTTCTGCTCATCCGTAAGTGAAAGAAAAACCATCATTGTATTCAATTTAGTCGGTGTGTTACAATTTTTAGCTATGAGGCACGGAATTTTTTCAGCCAATTCAGGTCCAACAATAACAAAAAAAAAATATTCAAACTATAAACAACCTTATTTATATTGTGACACTTTTGTTTTTCATCAAGGAAATAATCAGGGTATGATGGTCTGGAAACTCCTTGTTTGATTAAACTGTTCAGCGTACGCCAAGTTTCTTTAATGTTGTAGTGATTTTCATTCAGTCGTTTCCGGGAGTAAAGCTGCTTGCTTGTTCTTATATTAGTGAACTTATTGTGTTTATATACTATATAGCCCACCCTTTTTAAAAAGGGGAACCACCACCCTGGTCTGCCAATCCAGAGGCACTGTCCCCAATGTCCATGCGATGTTGGAGAGGCGTGTCAACCAGGACACCCGACAATACTCTTCAGGGACTCTGGGCAGAGCCACCGAGGAGCTTTTTAACTTACCGCGGTAACCTCAACCGCAGAGATAGGAAAGCCCGCCTCAGAAACCCCAGACTTTGCTTTCTCATGGGAAGGCATGTTGTGGAATTGAGGAGGTCTTCGAAGTAGTCTCTCCACTGATTTACAACGTCCTGTGGTGAGGTCAGTAGCAGCCCATCCTCACTGGACTACATCAAGTTCCGCATGGAAACTGTGTCCCAACATAAGACTATACGGACCTTCCCAAATGCGAAGCCCTGGATGTCCAGCAGGGTTCGCTCTCTCCTCAAGGCCCGTGACGCTGCCTTCAGGTCAGGCGACAAAGCCCAGTACAGGGTGGCTCGTGCTGACCTGAGCAAAGGCATCAAGCTAGCCAAGGCAACCTACAAGGGGAGGCTGGAGGCCCACCTTGCCAGTAACAGACCACGGGAGGTGTGGCAGGGTCTACGGAGCATCACCAACTTCCGTGGCAGCAGCACGACCTCTGTAGACCCGAGTGCATCGCTGGCAGAGGAGCTTAACTGCTTCTTCGCTCGCTTTGACTCGCCCCAACCGTCACACCCCCGCACTTCAAGCTCCATCTCCCCCCCACTCATCGTAGAGGAACACGATGTGAGGCGCGCGCTCCTGGCGGTCAACCCCAGGAAAGCTACTGGACCCGACGGAATACCAGGCAAGGTCCTCAGAGCATGTGCCCACCAACTGTCACATGTTTTCTGCAGGATCTTCAACCGCTCCCTGGCTCAGGCAGTCATCCCCTCCTGCTTGAAAACTTCCACCATTATTCCTGTCCCCAAAAAGTCACCAGCCGTCCACCTGAATGACTACCGTCCTGTTGCTCTCACACCAGTCATTATGAAGTGCTTCGAGAGGCTGGTTCTCCAGCACATCAGGGACTGCCTTCCTCCCACTCTGGACCCCTACCAGTTTGCATACCGGGCTAACAGATCCACTGAGGACGCCATCGACACTGCTCTGCATGTTGTGCTGGGCCACCTGGAACGACAGCAGAGCTATGCAAGGATGCTCTTTGTGGACTACAGCTCGGCATTCAACACGATCATCCCAGACATCCTCGTCGCCAAACTGGACACTCTCGGCCTCCCTGCCCTCACACGCATCTGGATTAAGGACTTTCTGACCAACAGACCCCAGACTGTGTTGCTCGGCCCCTACACGTCCTCCACCCTCATGCTGAGCACCGGTTCCCCCCAAGGATGCGTGCTGAGCCCTCTCCTGTACGCCCTCTACACCTACGACTGCAGCCCGGCCCACGGCAACAA